>NC_142010.1:166346984-166540075 GCF_049901735.1 Notechis scutatus | reverse complement strand
CCAGCACCGAGCAACTTCCCAGCAACTTGCGGCTTCCTTTTTCCTCGCGGCGTCATGCCTGGCCCGAGCCGCGGGCGGAGGGAAACCCGGAGCACCGCCGGGTCGCCTCCTCCAAGCAGCCCACCCGCCCGCTGGAACCCTTCCCGCTCCTCGGCGGAAAGACGCTCCCGACTGCAATCTTTGCCTGTGCCAAGTTTAAGCCTGGAAACCCCGGAAACCCGAGCAACTTCCCAGCAACTTTTGGCTTCCTTTTAACTCGCGGGTGCTCGCGCCTGGCCCTGAGCTGCACAGCGGAGGGAAGCCCGGCCGGTGGGTGGGCTGCTTGGAGGAGGCGACTCGGTGGTGCTCCGGCAGCAGCAACAGGCAGTTCCGCCCGGGCTCCGCTCAGGTGTCCGGCTGGGGCTGTCAGGAGTTGCTACCGCCGGCGCAGCTCCGCGCGGCTCCAGTCCGCGTTGCCTTGGGAAGGAAAAGGCAAAACTAGGAGCCACTGAGCCTGAGCCTCCGGTGCCATTGCTGCCGTTGCAAAGCACCGCCGCGGCTCTTCCTTTTGCCTTTCCTTCCCAAGGCAATGCGGGACTGGAGCCGTGCGGAGCCGCGCCGGCGGTAGCAACTCCTGACTCAGGGGCCTCCGAGGGGAGGGGAAGGAGGAGAAGAGGGGGAGAAAGGGTGGGGCGATTCCCAAAAAATCTTGTGCTGACCAGCCCGTCTGTCAAATTTTAAAAGTCCATGTGGCCCCCGAGCCAAAAAGTTTGCCCACCCCTGCTCTAGGACATTACAATCTGAACTAAAATGAAGATTATTAAAAGCAAAAGGAAGGAATATAAGATAGGGCTTTTTAAAAAAAAACCAAGGTCAAAACAGATATGTTGTTACCTCTGATTATCCTTAATGGACTTTCACTGACATCAGGACTGAAATGATGAGGTGTTAAGGATTTGTTTATAGAGAAGAACTGAGATAAGGGCAGAAGAGATCATTTGTGGTATTTTTAAGAGAAGGTTGAAAAGAACACAGAACCCAGGTTTAGAAAAAGCCTGGCAAATAGATCGTACTGGGCAAAGAAGGAAAAAGGACGTGGTAAGTGAGTGAACCCCATCTTCATTTCCTGCTACAAAGAAACAATTGTGCTGCTAGCAAAACAAACAAACAAGGGTTCAGTTCTGACCTGGTGGGTGGCAATGCCTGGAAGTAGCTGTTTGTGTGAGCCCTTTGAGGTGGTCCAGGTCAAGAAACAGACACTGCAAAGATTCCAGGAGTACTGTATTACACCAAGTGTCAATGGATGTATTAGCAGAACTTTGCAAGCTTGTCCAAAACCGTTTTTTAAAGAACAACATGGTCAAGACAGAACTGTTCTGAGTCTCCCTTATACTTTTTAAAAATTTTATCAGAGTTAAGCAACTGTTCCACCTCTCCCGCTTCCTTTTCAAGACTGAAGCTAAATTCCTTGATGCTGATGGCTGCCATGGGGAGCACATGTGGGCAAAATGGGCACATTTCCCCCCGTCTTTCCCCAAAAATGACATTACTTTAGTACTTGACAGAAAGAGTCCTGGGAACTGCATTGAGCGTATAGCACAATCATTGTTTAGCCTGTGGGTGAGTCATCCAGCCCATAGGATGTTTGGGATGGGGAAATTAAGGGTTTCTGCCATGTCCTCAGAAACCGCTGTGGATGAGACCAGAGAGGCTAGAGGTTCATCCACTAGGGCTTCCGATAAAATGGGAGCCATATTAAAAAAACCTCTTGTCATTCCCTCCTGGGTTGGGAAAGGTACCCGGCTGACTCCATTGTCTTTGAACCACATTCAGGAAAAGCTTGGGGCAGGGAATGTCCTCTTATGTTATGGTAGCTTCAGAGAACACAGTATTGTTGGGTCCCTGGGGATCCAGTGGTTCCACAGGCACACTGGGTGTGATTCCAATCTGGGCCGTAGCTCTGGCCTTCTGGAGGAGGGATTTAAATAGCGCTGGACGGAATGCAATGCGCACCACCTTAAACTTCTGAATGAAAGGTATGGGATAAATGTAGTTAATGACATAGATCAGGGGTGTCAAATTCAAGGCCTGAGGGCTGAATGCAGCCTGTGGGGTGCTGAGATCTGGTCTGCGGGCCTGCCCTTGAAACAGCGAAGGACTGGCCCACGGTGCCTCTGCCAGCGAAAACAAACTCCAGGCGGGCCTGCATGGCCTCCCGAAGCTCCATTTTCGCTGGCAAAGGGCTGCAGGAGGCTGTTGCAGCTGAAAACGGAGCCTTGATGTGTGACATTGAGCTGGCCATGCCCCCCATGGCCACAAACCCCCAGGCCCCTCCTCCGAGGTCAAACACAACCCTGATGCAGCCCTCAATGAAATTGAGTTTGATACCCCTGACATAGATGAAAGTAGTAAAACCAGTAATAAATGGGGCCATGTGAAATCTCTTGTTGGCAGAAACTGTAGAAAATTTGTAATGCATTGTGGCTCCTTTCAAAAAGTATTAAACTTTCCTCTCGTCTTCCGGTTTGCAAGGCTTCGGCGGTGGCAGGAATCCGCGATTGTGCACGGTTCCCGCTGCGCTCGCCGCTGAAGTGTTATTAAAAAATAACATCCAGCTGGATTTGGAGGATATGGTTACTCCGTAGAGGTAACCGAAGACAGGGGAGATCCAGGTAGGGGTTTGGGGGTATCGCAAACCCCCTCCTCAGCCGGCTAAACTCCCTTTTCCCAAGGCGGTGGAGTGGCGGTCAGCAATGGCCGCCACAAAGAAGCCTGCAGCCGGACAAGATTGTGCAGGAGGAAGTCGGAGAAAGTGAAAGGTTTTGGCTGAACCGGGACAACAAGGAACCTCTAAATACCCTGGAAATTTAATCTCTTGAATGATACATTGTTTCCCAAGAAGACTGTAAAAGTGGCGGAAGAAAGTTGAAAGGGAAAATTATTTTCTCTCACTCTCCTTCCCTACGGAAATAGCAGATGGAAATCTGAAAAACCTGCTTGGGCACAGAAGGTAACTAAACTTGAAAATTAAAGCCAAGGGGATAAAAGATTTTTGAACATTGGAATTAAAAATTAAAATCTTTTTGCTATCAGTGGGAAGGAAGAGGTAAAAAACTTATTTTAAGATTGTACTGGAGGAGACTGCTTGGAGTTTATAAGACCAGAAATAAATGGCAATAAGACTTTTAAAAAATTATTTTGGAACTGTGTAATTGAATTCTACCCCAGGAAGAGAAAATATAAAAAGAAGAAAGTGCTAATGAAATAGTTTGTCTTGATTTGGACTGCTTTGTGACTTTGGGACTTTTGGGAACTATTTTTTTGAAAGATTAAAAACATTTGGGTTGTTTTTTTTTTAAAAAAATGGCATTATCTGTCGAAGAATTGCAAATGGAATTTCAAAAGCTAAAAGAAGAGGAACAAGAAGGCAAGGGCTCTTCTGGATCTATTTTTCATTTTTTAGAAATGGCGATTTCTACCTACCAGGAAATACAACAACAAGAAAGCTGGGATGAAGAAGAAGAAGCCATCTTTAATGGACAAATAATCTTAGTTGAGGAAGAAAAGAGAAAGGGGGGGAAGAAAATGGAGAATTCAGAACTTAAAAAAGCA
The DNA here is from genome assembly GCF_049901735.1 of Notechis scutatus. NCBI lineage: Eukaryota > Metazoa > Chordata > Lepidosauria > Squamata > Elapidae > Notechis > Notechis scutatus. Next base: position 166,536,484 of record NC_142010.1, on the reverse strand, counting down.
ACCAAGAAAGGGAAAAATAAGGTGAAAAATCAATACAATGTCAGAAAGCAACAGAAAAGAGAAATACAACAGAGAGGGGAGACTAAGAGAGTGGAGTTTGAGAGATGGGGGGGCAAAAGGCTAGAATTGATAAGAAAGGAAGGGAAAAAGGAAAGAGAAGTCATAAAGGTTTAAAACAAGATGTTAAAAAACAGGTTTTTTTCAGAGACAAAGGGTAAGGTATAATTTGGGGAAAAAAAGATTCTGCAAAAGTACATAAGACTGTATTGTAGATATTAGTATTTGAAATCGAGTTAGAAAACTGAAATATTATATGAGTTAATAATACATTAAAGGGAATGTATAAAAATGTTTAAGATTTAACAATAGAGTTTCATTTCCTATGGAACATTGTTTTTACTATATTATAAACTTATTTTTCTTCTTTTGTTTTACTATTCTAAAATGTAGTACTTAGAATGTACTAAGCAGAATCAGTATGGAAAGTATGTATTATTTTAAGTGTTAAATTTAGGGGAAAGATAAAAAGTTGTCATACTTCAACCAGTGATTACAGGAGAAATATTGTATTAGAAAGAAAAGATAAATAGATAATTGAAAGAGAATGGACAAAAGATGCAAGTATAATTATCTAAATTGAGATGAAATAAATAAAATAGAATTAAGAGAGTGAATAGAAGAGAGAAAATATATAGAAAATATAGAATGTTAAATAAGATATGAAATAGTATATCAAGTGAGCATGAATTTGATTTATGTCTGTACAAAAAGATGTAACCCGGGGTTAAGCCGCTTTCCAAAAAGAAGTTTTATGTATTTATGTTTTGTGTTTTGTTTGTCTATGTTTGAATTAATAAAACTCTAGAAAAATGTTGGAAGAGAATAACGAAATTGCAAATAAGACAGATGGATACAATGAATATATACAAATCAAGGCAAAAGAAATATAATTGAATAGAAGGAAAGGGAGAAATAGAGAAAAGTTGGGAAAAGATATGAAGTTGAATATATAAGATAAATATGCATATTAAATTGTGCTTGTATGGAAATGTGATAATTTGGAATTATGCTGTCTTTAAATAAGATGTTTTATTTGTTTTTCAGAAAAGATGTCTTATGTTTTTATATTCTACGTTTTGTTTGTCTGTGTATTGTTTTTAAAAAATTAATAAAATTTGTTTTTTTAAAAAAGTATTAAACTTTCATATAGGAAGATTCCAGGTAAGATATGACAAGTGCTTTGGAAAGTGCCAGATGGGCCTCATGGTGCAAGCCTCCAGAAGTATCTAGTCTGTCCTGCAGCTTATGCCAAAAAGGCCATGGAGGGCAGTGCCTGGCACCTGGTGGGAGACCCCTGCTTGCAACAGTCTAAAACAGGGGTGTCCAACCTTGGCAATTTTAAGACTTGTGGACTTCAACTCCCAGAGTTCCTCAGCCATACATATCACAGTTTAGCTTCTTTTCCATTCCTATGATTAGAAGGAACAGATGTATATCCAGCTCTTACATTCTTCATGAAATTCACCTGGATATGCAAAAACTATACGGAGAAGGCCAATGGATACAGATTTTCTTGTTTCCCAATTCAACTATCCATGATGTCTCCTCCACAGAGGCATGGTAGCATTCTTATTTAGATGCATTTTCCATTCAAATCTGTGCTTGAAGCTATGTTTGTAAACATTTTTTTCCTCTTGCACAGGCTCTTTCAGGAAGCTATGGGTTCTATACCAGGTGCAGGGAGCTTTCTGCAAAGGTTGGGGCTCCCCATTATTCTAAACCAATTATTTTCAAATTTGGCAATTTTAAGATGTATGGACATTCACTCTTAAATTTCTCAACCAGCAATTCTGGGAGTGGGAAGTCCACATATCTTAAATTTGCCAAGTTTGAAAGACACTGTTCTGCCTGTACCAAGATAACCTCAAGGTGACCTAGAATGTCAGTGTGCCGCAAAGGCATAGAGAGTGAAATTGAAATACTGGCACTTTCTATTTGGAGCCCTCTGGGATGAACAAAAAGGGGGAGAGGAAGTGGTTGATGTTACAACCAGAAGTCTTGAAGAAAGGAGAAACATTAAAAAAAACTGAATTTCCAAGGGACTTGGAACTAGGACTTCTGTTTTCTTTATTTGCAATGTTTTATCATAGGTTTGCAGGTGGTGGTTGTGTTGAGTTAAGGTGTGTATAGCAGCAAAAGCATGGGAAAATCTTATAATAGTTTGTTAAGCCGTATTTCCAACTGCCTTGAGAAGAAAAACTCTCCCCACCCACCCAAAACTCCCCCCACAGAAATAATAAACGATAATTGTATTCAAGCATGGAAAGCTTTTCTCCTTGATCCCAAGTTAGTAACTTTCACCTATTCTAGGCCCAACATCTTGCAAGTGTGAGCTAATACTGAGCTACACCTATATAAATAGCTGGCTCTTGCATAATTTTGCCAGTAAGTTTAGCTAGAAAAGCTTAGATGGGGAACTATACTGATGTTGAAGTTTTCAGTAGCTATCCATGGCCCACAGTCTGATAAAGGATGAGTTAATGGCTAGCAGGGAGCTACAGCCCATCAAAACTTTCCTCACAGGCCTATTGAAAAAGGAAGTGAATTATAGATGGCTGATTCCAGAAGGATTAATGTTTATGTGGCAAGAACGGAGACATAGAATCGATTCAATTGAGAAAGCAGAACTTTTCTACGCAGAATTTTTTGGAAGGAGAGAAGAAGAGGCAGAGAAAGAGGTCTCATTAATTGAGTTTCAAGAGGAACAACTGGAGACTGAAGAAGAGGAAGGTGCAATAGGTGGACAGGTGGATAGTAAAGAACAGCGTGAAGTGAGATCCACGAGAGCTGTTAGACCTAAATATAAAGCATAATCATGGAAGAAAAAAAATTGATTACAATGAATATAAATGGACTCAGTTCAGCTGTTAAAAGAAGGAAAACCTTTCATAAATTAGAGAAATTAAAATTTGATATAATTTGTCTACAAGAAGTACATTTCAAAAAACAACATGAACAATTGTTAGTACAGCCAAAATTAGGGAAAATATTTACTTCTTTGACTCAATGTAAGAAAAGGAGAGTGGTTCTATACATTAAAGAGGTTATCCCAGCAAAATTGATTTATACGGATGAAGACGGAAGAGTATTAATGGTGGAAATAATGGACAATAATATAAAAATACTTTTGATTGCAATTTATGCTCCAAATGATAAACAAGAAGAATTCTATAAAAAATTACACATGAAAGTAACTGGACTGGACTATGTTAATATAATTATGATGGGAGACTTTAATGGAATTGTGGACAATAAACTGGACTATATAGCAACAACAACAAAGCAAAATAGAAAGACTCTCCCTAAATCTTTTTTTAAAATGACAGATGAATTAACCTTAAAAGACATTTGGAGAGAAAGAAATGTTAAAGCTAAACAATATGCTTTCTATTCAAATAGACATTTATCATGGTCCAGATTGGATATGATTTGGATCTCAACAGAATTAATATCTAATATTCAAGAAACAAATATTGAAACAAGTACTTGGGCAGATCATAGCCCAATGACAATTAAATGGAAGGGACAAAAAAAAGATCGAGGTGGACATTAAACAATACTATCTTAAAGGAAAAAGATTTTACACAATGGATGGAGAAAGAATTGGCTTTTTTCTTTAGAGAAAATAAAAAAGAAGATACTTCAACGCAGAATGTTTGGGATACAATGAAGGCATATGTTAGGGGTTTGATAATAGATTATATAAGAAAAAAGAATATTAGGAAAAGGCAAGCCACTAAGGCCTTGGAAGATGAGTATAAAAGACTTGAAAAAGAATTACAGAAAATGCCACAGAAAAAGGATATTAAATTGAAGTTGGATATAACTAAACATAAAATGGAATTAATAGAGAAAAAAGAATTGGCACAGAAAATTAGAAATGCTAAACAGAATTATTTTGAAGATGCAAATAAACCAGGTAGATGGCTAGCATATGTTGAGAAAGGAGAAAGAATCAAGAAAAATATTGAAGTTAATAGATGATCAAGGCCAAGTTTGTTATGGTAATAAGGAGAAAAAGGAAATTATTCGAGATTTCTATGGGCAACTGTATAAACAAGAGAATATTGACGAGGAAAAAGTCAAACAGTATCTACAGAATGCTAACCTACCGAAGATACCTAAGAGACTGAAGAAATGCTAGAAAGCAACATAACAATGATGGAACTAACTGAAGCACTTAAGAAACAAAATAATGGGAAAGCACCAGGTCCAGATGGGCTTCCGGCAGAATTCTATAAAACATTTCAAGAATCATTGAGCATTCCATTGCTAGAAGTTATGAATGAAGCTATGTCAAAGAAGATTATACACAAAACATGGTCAGAGGCTTATATTACACTTATTCCAAAAGAAGAGGCTGACCCACTGCAAATTAAGAACTATAGACCTATTTCTTTATTAAATGCAGACTATAAAATCTTTGCTTCAATTTTAGCAGAAAGACTTAAAAAATACTTAAATAATTTCATTCACCCAGATCAAAATGGATTTTTGCCAAAGAGACAAATCAGAGACAATATGAGAGTAATCTTGGATACTTTGGAATATTATGAGGCACATCCTGAAAAGCAAATGGCTTTGATATTCCTAGATGCTCAAAAGGCATTTGACAACGTGAACTGGAGATTTATGTTATTACTATTGGAACAGATGGGTTTCGCCAGAAAATTTATCCAAGCAATAGAAGCCATATACAATAAACAGACAGCAAAGGTAATGATGGAGGGAGAACTTACAGACTTTATCAATATAAGAAAAGGCACAAGACAAGGATGTCCCCTATCTCCTTTGCTATTTGTATTGACTTTGGAAGTGTTGAATAGAAATATTAGAGATGATAAAAGCATAAAAGGAATGAAAATTAAAAAGGAAGAATTCAAACTGCAAGCCTTTGCTGATGACTTAGCCTTTATTTTGGAAGATCCGTTAGAAACAGCTCCAAAGTTATTGGAAAAGATAGAGATATATGGTGAGGTGGCTGGTTTGAAAATAAATAAAGACAAAACAAAGATTTTGACAAAGAACATGCTACTGAGACAAAGAGAAGAACTGGCAGACCTGTTGAAAATCCAAGTTACGAATAAGGTCAAGTATCTGGGGATACACTTGACAGCAAGATGTAGCACATTAGAAGAGAATAATTATATTAAACTTAAACAACAGATAGCTACAGACTTGAAGAAATGGGAAAACTTGCAATTGTCATTAATAGGGAGAATTTCAACAATTAAGATGAATATTTTACCCAGAATCTTATTTTTGTTTCAAACAATACCAATTAGGCTCGGAAAAGACTATTTTGATGATTTAAATAAAATTATGTTGAAGTATATATGGCAAGGCAAGAAAGCAAGAATAAAGCTAAAGCTTTTGCAAGATGCTAGAATTAGAGGAGGTTTTGGCCTGCCCAATTGGGAATTGTACTATCAAGCTGCAAGTTTGATGTGGGTTAAGGAATGGATAACATTAAGAAAGACTAGATTGTTGACACTAGAAGGTCATGATTTGCTGTTGGGTTGGCATGCTTTTTTATGGTATAAGGGAACTAAAACACAGGGTTATTTTAGAAGACATTATATACGGGAGTCTTTGTGGTTAAACTGGGAGAAGATAAAAAGACAATGTTATTTGAAAATTCCAGTTTGGTTATCGACTATTGAAACATTTTCCTATCCTATAATTTATAAGAAGGAACAAACAGTTAGATATGGGGAACTATTGGATGAAAAGGGTGAACTTAAATCGATACAAAATTTAGAGGAACAAGGTATAAAGATGAATTGGTTTTCATATGCGCAAATACATTCAAGGTATGATGAAGATTCTAAAACAGAGGGATTCTATGATAAACAGACTGATCTAGATAAGATCTTGATGGGTACTGATGAGAAGGTGATTAAAAAATTATATGGTTATTTACTGGGAATTAAATTAGAGGAAGAACAAGTTAAAGAAACTATGATTGTTTGGGGGAAGAATTTTGGATATAGGATTGATTTAGAGAAATGGCAAAAATTGTGGTCTCAAAATTATAAAATGACAATGTCAACAGCATATAAAGAAAATTTGTATAAGATGTTTTACAGGTGGCACTTTCCCCCGACAAGAATAGCAAGAATGTTCAAGAACAAATCTGAAAAATGCTGGAAATGTCATCAGATACCTGGCTCATATTACCATATGTGGTGGACTTGTGAGGACGCTAAAAAATATTGGACTAAAATTCGCATGTGGTTGGAAAAATGACAAAGAAACGTATAGATTTGAAACCGGAGTTCTTTTTATTGGGAATCTTACCAGATACATATAGTAAAGATTTGAAATATCTGATTGTAAATGTGTTAACAGCGGCTAGGATTGTATTTGCTAAAAACTGGAAGAATGAGAAAATACCATCACAGGAAGAAATTATTAAGAAAATATTGGAATGTGCTGAGATGAGTAGATTGACATTTGAAATTAGAGAGCAAGAGGATAAACAATTTTATGAAATTTGGGATCTTTTTTATCAGTGGCTAGATGACAAAATACGATAATAGAATATTTAGAATGTTAGATAGCAAGGAATACCTTTATTTTTTTCTTTTGCCTATGTTATTTGACATTATATCTATAAAGTGTTTTTAGGATAGATTTGGTATGATTATATGATTTGTTATAGAATAAACTGTTTAAAGTATTGTTATCTCATAAAGCATGAATGATTAAAAGTATAGTCAAATGATTTATTAATAGCAATATTAGGATATATAAGTTTGGATTGACAATATGAGTTGTTATGTAACATAACTGTAATTGAGACTACGAAATGAATGCACAAAACTGATGAACCAACCGACACACTGTATGTACATAAGAGAGTTGATGTTTTAATGTTTTGTTTGTCTTGTTTGTTTGTAGAAAATCAATAAAATTGTTTTCAAAAAAAAAAAAAAAAAACTTTCCTCACAGGCTTTCCTCATAGTCAGCTACAAACAACTGAATAGACCTGATGGGATTGAGATTCATTTATATGTTTATATACACACTAAATTCCACTCTCACCTCTGAGATTTTTTGGTTTTTAAAGTTTTGTTCTTAAATATCTTTATCTTTCACAAATATCTGCCTTTCTTATATTAAAAATGTAAAAAAAAAAAAAACCATGTTGAGCCAGCAAAAACAATTCCATAATATTTCTCCCCTGGAATCACAGTGTTTCTTTGTCCAGTTATGAATACCTTAAGAGATGGATGCAGATTCTGAAACTAGAACATTGAAGATAAACAGGGTTAAATTAATTCAACCCTATGATTGGTTTTGATTTATTTGATTTCTTTCTGCCTTTATATTTTATATCATATTTTATAATTGTAAGCTGCCCAGAGTTACCCTGAGGTAAGATGGTCGGCCAATAAATTTAACAAATAAATAAATAAAATATTGTATAATTCAAGGCGGCCCACTTAATGCTTGTTCATCCTCTTGTTTCTTCCACAAACACAATGGTATAAGTTGGGCTGGGCTGGGCTGAGAGAGAGTAATTGTCTCAAAGTCACTCAGCTGTGCTTCATGCCTAAGGCAGGACTTGAAGTCACAGTGTCCTGGTTTCTAGTCTGGCATTCTAACCACTGTATCATACTAGCATTATAGGCTGAATTGTGGGATTAACTTCTGTTGGCATTCGAAATAACGTTGCTACATTCTTCTGGAAGTTCTAACGGTTTCAAACCTTCCAAAAACTGTTTCAATACATTCCCTTCTGGCAACTTGAAATCTTCCAAGAAATGTCTCAATATGTTCCCTGAAATGTCTGAATTCCTAGCCAATTTCTCCATGGATAGTTTCCAATTTTCCATAGAAGTTTTTGTTTTAGTCATGGAGGATCTAAGGCTCAAATAATCCGAAACTAATTTCCCCATCGAATCCTTCCTCAGGGGAGAGACGTCCACAGAGGAAGGACATGTTTGGGGCATAAACACATCATGTGCCATTCCTGATGGCATTATGAATTCAGCAGAAATCCCACTGCATTCCTTAATATGTACTTGCACAGCAATGCTCATAATGAAAGATTTCTTGAAATATTGTTCAATCCTAGCCATTTTTAAAAGTCTTTTTGTAAGTCATTGGCAAACAGTTGCCCATCTTTACACTTTAACCTGTTGCATTTGATATTCTTAGACACGTTTTAATCTTTCTGTTTCTACCCCTTCTTTGAGCTTGGGAGATATAACAAGATATCAATAAAACATGAGCATTGTTTGCTGGCTTTAGTAAGGGAGGGCTAGTCCATGGACACTGAGAAGAAAGAAAATGCTAGCCATGAATTTCTTGCGTCTGCTGCCCTCTGCTGTTTCTATATATAAATGGGAAGGATATTTTAAAATTTGATTGAAGACCAGCTTGGATGAGTCTTCATTTTGGAGGGGTTCCAGGTAGACGTTTCCCAATGTTAGCAAAAGAGACATTGTGCAGCTTGTTCTCTTTTAACTGATTTTATCCAGGAAACAAATAGGAAAAAAACAGTATTGGATAATACTGAACAGTGGAATTTAACAGAGATAAATAAGATAAAACAGTGATAAGATATAGTAGATAGTAGATAAATGTAAGTGTGTGTGTGTGTGTGTGTCTACCCATCTCACCCTTTTGACTCTGAGCAACAAACAGCAGTTAAAACAAAAAATACAGCAGCTAGGTAAAAATCATCACAACCATTAACATCCCCTAGCCGCTGCCCCCCCCCTTTAACACAGATATAAATGAACTTGGGTGAGTGCTTAGAATGTCTGATTTAGCCCTTTGCTTGTCCGAGTAAAAGCCTCAAGGCACAGAGACCCCTCTGTTGAGCTACTCCTGAACACAGATCCAGCACCCTTCTGAAAAGTGCTAAGACCATGTCCCAAAGGAGTCAGTCCATATGTCAGGCCATAAGGGGACAGAGGAGAATAGGAAGGAGTGATCGATCATGAATAAATTGCATAAGCACTGGGAGAAAATGGCAACGGTGGCAGAGAGAAGTGGTGGCCAGCATTTCAAACAATAAAAAAAAAAGTATAGTCACACTGCAGAGGTGGGTATTCAGCAGGTTCTGACCACTTCTGGAGAACCGGTAGCGGAAATTTTGAGTAGTTCAGAGAACCGGCAAAATACCACCTCTGACTGGAGATTTGACAGTATCCTTCCCCTGCCAGGCCCACCAAGCCACGCCCACAGAACCGGTAGTAAAAAAAATTGAATCCCATCACTGTCACACTGTTGGAAGAAATATCCATCTGGTTCAGTTCCAAGTCGGGAGATAGGCACTGGAGACAAAACGGAGGCTGGAGGCTAATTGGAAAAAGGGTCCATTTATTGATGAACAGAAGTAAGAGCCGCCTCGGGATTTTGCACCTCTGCCTCTTTGTCAATTTAGCTCCAGTGATTGGATCTCCCAATGGCCTCCTTTCCTCCCTTTCAACACCGAAACCCTTTGCTTCCCTGAAGAATGAAGTGGTTGCAATCCAGATCAGATTTCCTTACAAATTACTGGTGATTCTGGAACGCTATTCAGAGGAGAAAATATTGCCGGCTTTAAACAGGGTGAAGTTTCTAGTCCCTCAAGATTTCACCATGGGCCAGTTTGTAGCCATCATTTGGAACTGGATGGGTCTGAGGTCCATGCAGGTGTTCTACTTTCTGTTGGACAGTAATCACAGCCTTGTGAACATGTCCGCCACCATGGCAGATGTCTATGCCATGGTCAAAGATGAGGACAGCTTCCTTAAATGACTTATGCCTCCCAGGAGATATTTGGTTGAGAGCCTTCAAACCTTCTTGAGAAAATGGCCTGGGAGGTATCCTTAGTTCTCCATCCTGTCTGCCAGTTTTATTCTGAATTTTGCAGTCTTCAGAACATGTTTCCAAACCTTGGATGAACAGAACCACATGTTTGTAGTTCTGGTGCAGCTGACCGGATGGAGTTGAGAGTGGGTTTTTTATACCCCTTGGGCTTCCTGTTCCTGTGCAAGAACATGTATTCTATTGGCTGTTGTCAGACTCCCATGGGGCCATGTAGAGGTCATAGCTGGCTCTATAGGCAAAGCACAAATTGTAGGTGTTTGTCTAAGCTAAGTTTGGTTGAAGTTTGGACTGCCGATGCAATGAAGGGGCTTGGGCAATTCCTATTATGGCTGAAGACTAATCCTACCTTGGATCTTGGGTGAGGGTATTTGCTTATGAATAGAGCTATCTATCTCTTTATCTCTTAAGTGCTGACATCTGCTGTGGGCTATTAAGGAAAGTGAAGGCTGCTTTCTCCTTCTAAAAAAACTTCTCATCCAAGGAAATATAATACTCTGCTTTTTAAATATTTCTCAAAATATTTCATTCTTCTAGAAGAGGGTGGGTGCTAACTTTTCACAACATGAAGGCTAAAGCAGCAGAAACTCTGCAATGCATTCATTGATGACATACCCACCAACATACAGCTGGCAAAGCCCACCTGTTTTTCCCAATCCTAGTTTTTAAATAAAGCAAAATCTCTGACAATAATAAAGATTGATTTAATATACATCTAGCACTCTTTCTAAAGAATGCTAAGTCCATACACATAAGGAGTCCCAGTATGACCTGAGAAGCAACAGAGAGGTCAATGTCTGGAATACTCTACCTGACTCTGTGGTTTCTTCCCCAAACCCCCAAAACTTTAACCTTAGACTGTCTACTATTGACCTCACCCCTTTCCTAAGAGGTCTGTAGGGGGCGTGCATAAGCGCACCAACGTGCCTACCGTCCCTTTCCTATTGTTTCTTTTATTTTTTCTATTTTTCTTATATGTATTCATAACTATGTTTTTACTTATACCTATTGTAAGCAATTGACAAACCAAATAAATAAATAAAGCACTTCAGAAAACACAACCATTACTTAGGTAGAACTTCTGTAACCAGGATCAAAGTACTGTTTCCTCCCTTATTCTGACAGTCTGACATTGTTTCAAGGTGTGAAAAACCCATTGGATCCATTGGTCAGCCCTTGCCTGTGAAGGAAGCCATGGGGCTCCAGTGATTTGAAAGAGAGGTAAGAGAAACAGGATAGGGATCAGCAAGGGGGATAGTAAGTTTCACTCAATTTGGGGGTCAATTCAAGGACATGCAGGAAGTGCTTCAGCTCAACAACGTTCAAGTCAAGAATTAATTCCATATTCATAGTCACCAGTCAAGAGTCAATTTGTTGATTGACAGGTGGGCAGGTCATTGACCAATGCTGTCCTCAATATAGTAGCACCCTCTCATAACAGCCAGCAACACGGCTGAGCTTTAGGTACCTTGGAAGATGGTCTCTTTAGAGAAAGCATACTCTCCTCCAGCAGTCCATCACTGTTTGGCAGTCTGCTAGCAATCTCACTTAGGCTCTATGGGAAGCACTGTTCCCCAGTGTGGAATCTGGAGGGGATCTGGGAAACTCCCAGCCCTTGCTTTACTACTGCTTGTGGACTTCAGACTTGAAAAGGTTGCCAAGATCTGATTTACACTGCTAATCTTGCAGTCTCCCCTGCAAGCTGAATTGTCCCCATGCTAATAAGAATTCATTCACTGGATTGTATTTGGTATGCATTCTCCATATTTGCATTAATTGACCTTTCTATGGCATTCTTTCTTTATGGCTTTTGTATCTTGGATGCTTGCTGTTTTATTTACTTGTTTTGAAGCTGATATACGATAACAGCATGAGAGAGAGAGAGAGACAGAGAGACAGAGAGACAGAGAGAGAGAGAGTGTGTGTGTGTGTGTGTGTGTGTGTGTGTGTGTGTGTATGTGTTTAATAAGCATAAGCCAAAGGTCAATAAATGACAACCTCAATGATTTAAGCTTGTAAAAGCAATCGGCCGCTATAATTGCGCAATACTGTAATTTTGTTTTTAAAGTGGAATTTGGAATTTCCCTCATTTGCTTCGCAGAAGTCACCTGACTTCTTTAGAAAAAAAAATCAACCATCCCTCTTTGGTTGATCCAGAGCTAGTAAAAATAGGACTAGTGCAATTGAATTATTTTCCTATGGTTTTCTTTGGGCTGAATTATTTATGAGAAATACACGAGAAATGAAAGATACATTTTTTAAACAGCAGAGGGAGACAGAGTTCCTTAACGAAGTCCCATTGTTTCAGAATAGAAATGTTGTTCAGCGCTGGTAGGGCAGAGAGTCAGAAGAGGCAAACAGAAAGAGAGATCCCGCTGCAGAGACAAGGAGTTAAAGGTAAATCACTCTCAATTTCCTTTTCAGAAATAGGTATCCCGAATATCTCTTTTGGGATTAAGTTTTCTGGTCTAATTTCCTAATGTAGAAGAGGTGATGCTTCTTCCAAGATCCTACTGTTTGAAGTGGATGTGATACTTTTTTTTTTTTTAGAAAGTCAGAAGTAGCTTTATGGCAAGTTTCAGCTCTAAACCTTATGAGGATTCTTTGGTCACACTGTGCACCTTATAAAACCTAACATGCCTTTTGCTTGCTAGTTGACAGTGAGAAATAATACATAGGCTACGAATTCATGCTAGTTCCTTTTTTTGGGAGTGGGATTTTCACTTGATTATTCTGTCCATCCACCAGACACACTGAGCAGGGTGCTGGATTCTCCTAAGTCTTATGATCCTGTGGCTTTGTGGAAGGAATAAGAATGGTGCCCTTACAGATATGGTAAGTTACTAAATGAACCCAGGGTTGTTGAACACATAATACCTTATGTTGTTGAACAGAATACCTTATGCCACCAGACTTGAAATTCTAGACCTAGAAAGTCTAGAACTACGCCGCCTTCGGTCCGATCTAAGTATAGTATATAAAATCATACATTGCAATGTCCTACCTGTCAATGAATACTTCAGCTTCAACCAAAACAATACAAGAGCATACAATAGATACAAACTCAAGGTAAACCGCACCAAACTTGATTGCAGGAAATACGACTTCAGCAACAGAGTGGTCGATGTCTGGAATACTCTACCTGACTCTGTGGTTTCTTCCCCAAACCCCAAAAACTTTAACCTTAGACTGTCTACTTATTGACCTCACCCCTTTCCTAAGAGGTCTGTAGGGGGCGTGCATAAGCACACCAACGTGCCTACCGTCCCTGTCCTATTGTTTCTCTTATTCTTTTATTTTTCTTATATGTATCCATTTCATGTATTCATAACTATGTTTATACTTATACCTGTTATCTTACTGTTAGCTTGACTAGATAGATAGATAGATAGATAGATAGATAGATAAATAGATAGATAGATAGATAGATAGATAGATAGATAGATAGATAGATAGATAGATAGATGATAGATAGATAGATAAATAAATAAATAAATAACTTGGGATTGTGGTTAGATACTTTCTTTGCTGGAAGACCATTCCAGATGAAAGTCAGGGTGGTAGAAGATGACCCACAATCCACTTGAATAACTGCATCTTGCCAGGGCTCCCAGCTGCTCCCATCTCACGTACAGGACCTCTGTTGCACATCCTCACTTACCAGAGTGACTTTCCTGGCATCTGTATCTCATCTGGGTCAATAGTAAGGGCCAAGAAAAACTCCATTGTCCTTTGGAGGCTCTGAATCAAGTGGCTGTGATTGTTCCAGCCTATAGTGTATGGGATGGAAAGCTAAAGTCTTCATACTATGTGCAGTCACTTCTGTTCAAGACAAGCGGCAGATTCCTCCTCTGTTTTTGGTTATCTGAAAAAAAGCGTGCAAGAACATTTCTCTCTTTCCTTTTCCATCAACATGATCTCACAGAGGTTGCAAAGACATTTAGATTGCACGTGTTTATGTCCCACCGCCCATGGTTTGAGCCAAACTAACTATGGCTTAAGAAATGGAATATTGTTAGTCCTGGACCTCTGGACAAAACCAGGATGTCAAAGCTGGAAGATCTTCCAAATACATTTTGTCCAGGGACTGAGGGTGAGTTTGGCAGCCCTTCTCAATATTGATCTGCCCTCTTTTAGGAGCTTCATTTCCTTCCTCCTCCTGTCCTGTACTGAAGCAACATCCATGTATGGAGAAATTCTGTCTCCAAATTATCCTCAAGCATATCCCAATGATGTTCTGGAATCCTGGAAAATAGAAGTTCCTCCTGGTTATGGCATTCATCTCTACTTCACCCACCTGGATATAGAACCATCTCAAAACTGCGAATATGACTTTGTGAAGGTACAGGGACGTATTTGTCTGTTGGGAACTTGAGAGGGGAGATGTGTGTAGGCTGAGGTCTGTCAGGCTTAGGTACTGAAACACCCAGTTAGGAAACTATTTCAAACAAGATATAAAACTTTTCTGGTGATGTGTAAAAGTTAAGGACATGGACTGTTGAAGAGAGTTGAATATTGTTTCCACGCTAGATCATACCTGTGCTACAACTAATGAATTAACTACTTTGCCTGCTTCTGTATAGTAGATTTCAGTTAAGTCCATTATGGTAACCTCAAATAGAAGGTTTCTAGGATATATGAATGTCTATGTCTATGCTAGATTGTTCTCTGGCTATGTTCATAACTGGCACACAATCACAAATGGGCAGAACATTTCCAAGCGAGTGAGCTTACCTAATTCACAATATTCTGAGGACCAGACATTTACCGCAAGTTCCAGACCTGGGAGCCTTCAAGCCTCTCATTTGTCATGGGCTACTGTTGGCTTCTTGTTCTTCATCCCAGCATTATGGTATCTGGACACAGATCCAGCCTTTTCACAGCTCCAAAAGTCTTCTGCATTCCCCTCCCAGCAAAGACAATTACACCCTTCAAGTAATTTTGGCAGAGAGTGCCTAATTGTGATCCCTCTCATCCCTGTTCATGCTCCTGATCCCCCCCTCTTTTAAAAGCTATAGCCAACCTCTCTCTCATTTTTTTTTTCATTATTTTACTTAGTGGCGGCAGCAAGAGACAGGGAATTCTTAGGAGCGGAGTCTCCGACTGCTATTTTAATTTCCCTACAATGTACTGTAAGATGGGGATGGGTACAGTAGTAAATTAAGATCTTAGTCTGCTGCTATCCTTAAATAGCAAGAATGTGTAAAATAAACGTTAGAGAAATGTTTAGAAGCCATCCACTACAGCTATTATCATTATGCTGGCCCAGGCACATTTGTATTCTGAAGGAATAGAGGGAAAGGATGATTGAATAATAAACTGAAGGCATGAACAAAGGCTTGGATCTACTGTCCCAGCTTTCAGGAAGGGAGTAGCTTCTGAAATTCCTGGACCTTTGCATCTTTATCTGGAGGCCTGGGGAAGTGGAAGCAAGTGATGAATCATGTGTTGTAATGTCGCAACCCAAACTCTACTCCTTAAGAACTGCATGTCCTCAAGACATGCAATGTCTTGATGCAAGTAAGAATGGATGGAGCTTGTGTTGTGATGTCAGTGTGCCCATTTCATCATTTGGATAACCCTTTGTGTTAGGAATAGAGGCCTTTGCTTCAATGGTTTTAGAAAAGCAGCCATTTTCTGAGAAAATTAAGCCTTGGGTGACATGAACGAAAAGGGAAAGAAGGGCATGGATGATATTCATGTCATTTAGATGACAAAATATGTTTGGCATTAAGGGGCCATTTTGAAATCATGGTAAATGAGATGCAAAAAGGCAATTTTTTTAACTTTAAACCTCCCCAGAGCATCCCAGCATACAAAAAAGAGGCAATCTTGTAGTCTCTGTTGCTCTGAGAACTACAAAAGGGAAATTCATGGGCTACATTTTTTGCATTCTGGCAATAGAGCATTGAGGAATTGCTGCAAAGGGCTGCTGCCATGAAACACAAAGATGACCTTGGACAACCCCTGCCACATTACTGTAGAAAACCATGTTTGAACCCCAGAAGGGGGAGAGGAATCCTAAAATGATTTCATCTTGACTGTTGGGTATAAAACGGAGGGAAAACAAAACACAGGAAGGCTTTCAAGGTCCTGTTAGTCAATAGTCAATTTCCAGTCAATCTTATAGAGTCTATTTCCTGACTTGGCCTACCTTGAAGGGCTGGCACAGAAATATGATGGAAGGATGTTCTATGGGCCCAAGGAGGGTTTATAATGTTTTTGATAAAAATATAGTTAAACATAAGCCCTTATTCTTGTTCCTCTGATCCTACCAGGTCCTGTCTGGTGAACAGGTGGAGGGTCAGTTCTGTGGGCGAAAAACAAGGCGCACACGAGGCTCTCCTATCCTGGAAGAACTCCATGTACCCCACCATAGTTTGACTCTTCTATTTCAGTCTGACTTTTCCAATGAAGAGAGATACACTGGATTTGCTGCCTATTATACTGCAATCGGTAAGTCCTTGCCTGTCACAGGCAAAAGATCAGGATCACACATGATGTTCCAATTGAACTGATTTATTACTAATCATGCCTTTGTACAAGAATCTACACAACTACTGTTAGCACTATTTTGATATTAGATAACGGTCAACAGAATTCAAGAAGGGTTGGACTTAGTCGGTTTGTGGCTATGTAGAGACTCTAGGTTGATTCCTGTTTTGACTCCGTCCTCAGGCTCTGTCACACTTTCTTCTACATTAACTGCCTCTTCTGAGCAGATAAAGATGTGTGCCTTGAGGAGGGTTACCAAAAAATTTTTTACAAATGGAACCATTTCTGATTCCTCTGAAAGAAGAAGTAAACCTCTCTGCACCATTCAAGAACTCAGTCTTAAATCTGTTTGTGATTATGTTGCAAAAGACCAGGGTATTCAAAGCATTTTCATCTGTTAGTTTTTTTAAAAATCCAAGCCAAAAACTACTTTCCCAAGCTCCCTACTCCCTCTAACCACAACATGTACATCTTTGGAAAGCCCTATTTCCTGTAAATGAGGGCTCAGGATTTGGTAAAGACACTACTGGGACTCCCTAGGACACCAAGCCAGGCTGGTAAAGTCTTGGGGTGATAAATTATGTCATTGTTTCTGTCATCTTTGCATTGAGGATTTTTCTACATCTCTTTTCCTTTCTTACAGATGTGAATGAATGCACAGATTTTGTGGAAGAGGCCTGTAGCCATTACTGCAATAACTATATTGGTGGCTACTATTGCTCTTGTCCTCCAGAATATTTCTTGCATGAAGATAAGAAGACCTGTGGAGGTATCGTTGAATGACTTATAGATTATCACCCGTGTGGAGTCAATGACAAAATGTACATTGTGATGTTAATGGGAATAACACTTCATTAAACTTGTATGCTGCTCAACTCCCAATGATTATGGCAGTTTACAACAATCAAATAAATTACAATAAAAGTCAATAAAAGGTACTGTACACAATGGCAAGCATCACAGACTAGAGGGAATGAAGTGAAGGAAGTCTCTCTCCCCCTTTGCCAAGGGCCAGGGCTTCACAGCTCTTCATCTAAACAAAAGCTAAGTGGGAGCCATCTGGCCCTCTGTGGGGTCCTCCTTCCAGATGGCATGTGCTGCCGCAGAGAAGGCATGCTCCCGGGGTCCCAATAGATGACATTGTTTAATCAAAGGTACCCAGACTGTGCCAACCCTGCATGATCAAATTGGGCAGGCAGGTGGTCCCTTAAACAAATGTTCCCTCTCTGTAAGCAAAACTACTCTGCGAGTGCAGAAGAAAAAGGCCTGTGCTTTTGACATCGCAATGCACGTTTGTCATCATCATGATTAGGAATAGATTTGACTTGTATCTGCCTTTCTGTCCAGAGACCATTCAAGGGGAAAGCTAACAGTAAAAAAGAAAACATAAAGAATTAAAATCTGAACACTTCATTAAAATTACATTTAATTTAAAATGAAAACAGCTGACCACATAGAATAATTTCCTAAAAATAGAAAGTATGGGATTAACCACAACTCCCAAATAGATGTTTACTTTGTTTACTGTTTACTGAAAACATAATCAGAGGCTTTTTCTTATGAACCTGACAGACTATAGAAAGTTGAAGTTGCTGACCCTAATTTCCCAACACTTTCATATAGGAATAGGTGGGCTATCACATTTGATAGACAGACAGACAGACAGACATGTCTATATAGCTACCCATCTCATACCCATGATAATGTTAGGACCCCAGCTGTTTTGCTTTTTAAAAAATCAAGAATATGCAAGTTTACATCCTTACACTGAAGTCCAAACTGAGGTAAAACCAAGCAACTTCATCTACAGAATATGCTTCAACATTTTCACAATGAACCTAGCTTCCTGAGTTTTAATTCATTTGTACTCAAATGTATTTATTTATTTAAAACATTTATTCAGCTGTCTTACAACTGAATTCTGGGCTGTCTTTCCTTCTGCTTCATCAGTTTTGTTCTCCATTGAAGAAGAGAACGGAACAGTCATGTGGGACCAAGAGTGTCCACATTTCATTGTTTCTCTACTCAATTGTCACTGATAGAAGCAGCAAGAAAATTCAGGAAACAAACCGAGTCCATGAAATGTCTGAGATAGACCTTTTAATTGGTCCTCTGACTCTGCAAACCTTGCTACCAATATTCAGCTTAGCTCATAAGATCTTCATCCTCAGACCACAATGTTCTCTTAAACAGAATACCAAAGCTAGAGAGTATGCCCTGATGCATGTGGGTAAGTGCCTGATTCCCATAGTTGATCTGAACTTCTCAAAGATTTCCCATTTAGAAATTGTGCATGGATATTTATTCTTATATTAAGGTTTATATATAGTATTTGCTAAGCATGTTTTCCTTAAAACTTAGACAAGAGTTAATTTTTAAGGGAAAAAATATTCTGAATTAATATGGGTCATTCTCTTGTGAACCTCTTTCAGAAATGATTGAGATGGGAACTTAAAAAAATATATGGAGTTAACCAAGGAAGTTAATGTCAGAGAATGTGCTCTTTTGATAAACTATCTCCTCCTAGGACAATGCCTTGAATAGCCCAAGAGATTTAAATGCAGAAACTTCAAATGGCATATATGGTGGGTTGGTAAAAATATAACTATATCCCATTCATATCACCCAAAACACTGATGTTGCCAATTTATCTTGCCTACTAATAGGCCTTTAAACCATAAGGAGAGCCAAATAGTAACCACAGACTTCTGTCAACATTATTTCTATTCTCTTTGCCATTGCTTTTCTTCTAAACTCTAGTGAATTGCAGTGGGAATGTATTTACCGAGCTGTCTGGGGAGATTACCAGCCCCAACTATCCCAGGCCATATCCTGAGAACTCTCATTGTGACTACCGTGTCATCCTGGAACCAGGATATGAGGTGATCCTGAGCATTGGGAATAACGACTTTGAAGTTGAGCTAAGTGATGAAGGAACCTGCCCAGATGCTTTGAGAGTAAGTGGTCATGATGGCTTTTGATTATGAGCTTTTCCTGTTTAGACTGTATCCTAACTTTGTTCCTTATGAAATTGAGGGGCTGACTTGACTTTCACAATCCACTGGAGTCCTAGAATGTATAAATTGTAACAGTGTAGAATGTCTGAGCAGGAACGTGGTGAATTTGCTTTTCCAGCAGTGTGTTCAACTTTGCTCCCCTGCTAAATAAAGTTAGAAGGGGGAAAGGAGGGCTAATGGACCGAACTTCAACATATACTTGTATATTCTTGACCTTGTTGGAAATATTTGCTTCTGTTTGCCTTAGAAATTTCCTTTCTTCTCCTGTTCATTCTTCTTCTTCCAGACATTTTAGTGCTCTTCTATAAATATAGACAATTTTCATTTAGGATGCTAAAAGATCATCTCAGGGCCTCTTTTCAAGAGCAGATAGATTACAGTGAAATCAAATAACAACTCTAAGAACTAATAGCAAAACCAACACACTTTGAGAGAATCACAGCTGAAACTCCCCTCCTACATGTTTAGTTAATTCCAGCAAGGTATGTCAAATTTCTCTTCTCCACATTCAATGAATAATGGATTTTTTCAGAAATCAAATAAGAAGGAGTCGAGATATTTTCATGCTCAAACAAGAGTGGCTACTTATTGTTAAAACCTGGTTCCTGCAAATGAGTACAGACTTAAATATTGTACGGTAGTGCTATGCAATCTTTCTATCACATCTTAGTTTCCCACCAAAGGATTAGTAGCTTACTGTCATATCCAGTAAACACAGTGGATATTATGGGTTTTACTGTTTCTTCATGTACCTAACTGAGCGGTAATTGTGTTTTGACACAATATCACCAGCATGATATTTCATACATAAAATACATAGTAAATATTATGTCTGGGACTTTGAACCCACACATCTAGCTCTCTTATAGATATTTCAGACCATTTTGAGTAATGCTCAGCTTAAAAATGCCAGGAAAAAAAAAAGTTTTCAAGCCTTTTAGGGAAAAAGAGGAAACAAAAATCTAAGCAGTATTTCATATCTAGTTATTCAGTAAGAAGTGATTAAATGGTGTTCTGTTTTTATATCAAGGTCTATGTTTCTTGCATTCTGTGTTAATACTTAAATAATCAGGGAAAAGAAAGCAGGAAAGAAAATTGTTCTTTGGTGTCCCATTTTATTTGAATAAAAACAATCAATAAAAGTTCAGGGTAGTAATAATAGACTGGGCCAGGGAAAGCAGTTGATTTTGTTAAGGGAATGAAGCGAACCCATTGACATTCTTCTCTACCAAATATTTAAAGACATTTTAGGACAACAAAGTGAGTGGAATATTGACATCTCTTACTTAATACTCTTCCATGGCATTTCTAATTGAAATAGCAATCTTCTTTTTAGGACCAAATCCAGGCCAGTCAATATTTCATATCCAGTTATTTGAGTAGGAAGATGATTGTTCTGAGTGTTCCGTGTTCTTTCAGTCTCTGGAAGAACTGACAAATGCTTAGCACATTCTTACATTATATGTCATTCAGTGTATCTAATAACATCAATAACCTGCTTCTATTTGGGTTTTGCTGCTCTGCACATTAATATTGAATGTGTCCTTAGTTGTATCTTTAATTCTTTAGCCGACAGCCCTTATGCTTATTTTACATCTCGAATGCTGCCTCACTCTTTCGACTACAGGTAGTCCTCAATGTATAATCACACCTGAGCCCAAAATTTCTGTTGTTAAGCAGGACAGTTCTTAAGTACACTTGGCCCCATTTTATGACCTTTTTTGCCACAGTTGTTAAGTGAATCACTGCTTCCCCATTGACTTTGCATGTCAAGGTCTCAAAGGTGATCACAGGGCCCTGCGACCATCATAAATATAAGTCAGTTGCCAAGCATCTGAATTTTGATGGGGATGCTTCAATGGTTGTAAGTGTGAAAAATAGTGATAGGTCACTTTTTTCAATGCTGTTATAACTTTGAAGGGTCACTAAATGAACTGTTGTAAGTTGAGGACTACCGGTATTACAATGCTTCTTTTTCTTTTTTTCTTTTTAACCTTTTTCCCAATATTCCTACTGGCTGTTCTGTAGTTTTCAGCAGGAGGTCAGAATTTTGGGCCTTACTGTGGCGGTACATTTCCTGGGCCTCCTAAAATCAGCACTAAGAGCAACATTGTGGACATTTTCTTCCAAACGGATCAAGTCGTACAAATGAAAGGCTGGAAAATCCGCTACTTTGGGGACCGTGAGTAGATCTCTTGTGAGGAACCAATGGGTAGATCTCCTGTGAGGAACTCAAGTGCTGAAGTGGAGAATTGGGATGTTATAACAGGACAAGTGTTTGCTTCCAAGGAGCAAACAAAAAAGGATGATATTTGCAGAATAGTGAATGAGTTACTATCAACAGAAGGAATGTTGTCTACAAGAATTCTACTTGAGGAGTTAATTACATATTGGCCTGGACAAATTGTGAATGGGTAATTATGGGGGCTAGGAGCTTTCTTTGAAAGTAGACGAAAAACTTTTGAGTTGGTGGCTGGTTTGGAGTAACTGCAACCCAGCTCCACTAAAACCAGGACCAGAGGCAAAACACGGTATTGAATCTGGGATGTTTATTGTGCAATGTTTAGGAGTGGAATTTCCATCAAAACTGGACTATGCAGAGCAGAAGGTTTTACCCTCCTGTGCCATTACATTATCAGTTCCTTCCCCATTTTGCATAAAGTTAGGAAAAATAAAACAAAATCATCTCAATAAAAAAGAATAGGCAATCATGTTATATAAAGAGAGAGCCGATCTTCAAGATCAGCCTGGAAGGCAAGAAGGTTTTAGCAGAAAGCTTTGCCATCCTGGTGGAGTGAAATCATCCTTTCCTCTTTCTCCTTATTCATAAGTGCTAGGACAAAAAAGCACACTTGGTCTCAGTGAAGAAAGGATGAAGTGTTGGCCAAACTCAAGACTTTTACTGGTCTTGATTCTAACTGTTGGTGATAGAAAAGTACTTTGTATGTGTTTGTATATCATAAGTTGATTCATTTCTGATACCTTTTTCCCTTTCTAAAGCAATGCCCTGCCCACAGACTGTTATTTCAAGATCTGTTCAGCATCCCCTAAGAGAACATTATGTCTTTAAGGATTCTGTGAAGGTGACTTGCATAGAAGGCCATGAGATTGTAATGGTAAGTAATATGTGTTTTCAATTGAAGGCTCTCCATAAAGTTCCTGTGGAACCTGTTGGTACTACAGTGGTTCTTTGTTTATTCAAGGAAGAAACAGCAAACCATGCATTGGCATGTTATGTGGCACAACCATCATTTCTGACAAGTCATGTAAACGTTTTTTGGCGGCCCGGTGGGGCGCCCTTTGTGAAGGGGGTCCGGTGAGCTCCCGGAAGCTCACGGGGGGGGGGGGCACTAGGGGGCCGGCGGGCGGCGGGGGGGGGGTTTTGTTCGGGGGGGGGCGCCAGCGCCGGTGGGGCGTGTTCCTGGGCGGCTGGTACGGTCCGGCGGACGGGGGGGCCCTGATGTAAACAACATCATGTTATTTCCCTGAATGACAATAACAGAGATCCCACAGTTCAGCAAAAGGATTGGTTCTTCATTCTGACCATGAGTTAAGACCAAAAAGCAACAATGGACAAGCTAAAGATCAACTCCAGGAAGCCTAGCTCAGCCAGATGACCATGTGGCTTACCAAGTCTTACCTGCCATTTCAAGATAGGAGGACCATCAGCAATCTCCCATCTTAACTTGCCAACACTAAACCTTTCTAGCCAAAAGTTGGGAAATAGAAGGAAACCAACACCTGCCAGGATGCTCATGTTGGTGAAAATCAGGGCAAGGTGAGGTGACAGATAAAAGAGGGAAAGAAAGAGTCCATAACAAATTGTGATGACACCAAAGTGATGCTGTGAGGGCAATGAAATCATCCTAGAAATACCATACTTGCATTAGAATCTCTGCATTAGAAACATAAATGGAACCATTTGTGTGGTTCATAACCTGCCCTCCTAACATGCCCTCCTCCCTCTGTTTTCTACAGGATTAAAAGTAGATAAAGCATATGAGTAAATTTCAAGGAAATTAGGATTCCTGGCATCATCAGCTAAAAGACAGGCTTCAGTTATTCAGTCTTTCGCCCTCTTAATGGATTCTCCACACACACACACACCTGCCCAAGTGTTAAGAATAGACAGAACACACGATATGAAACTTGGACACAGAGAAATCCTAACTGTAACCCTAATCATGATGTTTTATTTTATATCGTGGAACAAGCTTCATACAAAACTTTATTCATTTTTGTCTTAGAACAGTATATAAAAACCAACATTGTTATTTAATAATCTATTATAACATGGTTTCTCCTTGTTCCCCCATTTTCTACAAGAAAGGAGCTCATGCGCTATACATCTCTTTTGCTGACAAAAACTTCACCAGGATAACATCTGCTGTCTCCACTGGGGGATCCTTAAACTGCCCCAATACCATCTATTCTAGTGTGTGCATGCATATCTCTCTCTCTCTCTCTCTCTCTCTCTCTCTCTCTCTCTCTCTCTCTCTCTCTCTCTCTCTCTCTCTCTCTCTCTCTCTCTCTCTCTCTCTCGTGCTTTTGGATGTGCAGGGCATGTTCAGTAAAACATTACTTAACCCATCTATTTTTATTTCCCTTTCCTCTTTTCAATATTTCCACTCAGCAAGAAAACATCTGCCAGTTACAGTAATGCTGTGGTTGGGGGGGGGGGGATGGCTTTGAGAAATGCCTCGATTTGTGAACTTTCCCATCTTTGTGCCCAGCCTGTTAGACTGCTGATTATCAGACAGGGTTATTGCTTTCGTGGGTAGAGCTTTTTACAGTGGATTAAATGCATTGAGAATTGTTGGGGGACATCAGTTCCTTGAAGGAGATGGTTGGTCTGGAAATATGAAATACAAAATGGTGGATGATCTTGTTTTAAAAGTAAGCTTGATGCTGTGCTCAGCCCTGTGGGTGTATGTGTGTGTGTGTGTATATGTAGTAAGCCTCTCTCTCTCTCTCTCTCTGTCTTGACAAGGCTACTTTAATTCCCCTGGAGCCCACCAGATATCCACCTGGGAAATGATGGGTAGTGGGAGTATCCATTCTGAAAGAGCCAGGTCCCCCAACTGCCCAAAAGAGAGGGGCCCCGTGGAAGAGTCCACAGGTTCCAGAGGAGGTGGTTTGCTTGTCTCAGCCTGAAATGGCTAGTAGGTGTTGACCCAATTCCTACAGCCTTCTGACAGCACTGCTGATAGCAAAATGAATTAAACCTTGTGCACCTTGAAAGTGCTTTGAATTGCTAGGTGCAAGTGGGGAAAGGTTTCTTCCTCATTCCTTTGGAAGTGTCCCAGGGCCTTTCCCCACTTGTACCTAGCTACAAGATAAACATGTCACGGCAACCTCATTTTTTCTGCCCTGTCTCCAGGACAGGAGTTCATCTCATCCACACCCCACACCACAGGCAGCTTGAAACACACACAGATACATTCAGTTACAAAAATTTTGAAAGAGAAAAGTAAAGAAAGTAAACTAATAAATGCAGTGTAAGTGGAGGGGAAAAGCATGGAAAAAAATAGAAAAAGGAAAAGGAAAAAAGGAAAGAAAAAAGGAAAAAGAAAAAAAGAAGAAAGGAAAAAAGAAAAGGAAAAAGGAAAAAGAAGAAAGGAGAAAGAAGAAAAGGAAACAAGAAAGAAAGGGAAAGGGAAAGGGAAGGATAGGATAGGATAGGATAGGATAGGATTGGATTTCCGGTCTTCTTAAGAAACTTAAAATACATTTATACTTTACCTTCTCTTTTTAAGGTTACAATATATTTTCTTTCTTTCTATAATCTATCATTTCTAATCACTATCCCCATAAATCACTTTCATATTTTTCATTTTGCAGCATAAAGGCCATAGTGGGTTTCCAGTCATTAATAAATGTGTTTATTGCCCTTTTTACAACCAAACAAGTCAGTTTTGCCATCTCTGTTAATTCTGTGATTTTCATAAGCTCTGCTATTTCTGAATCCTTCTTTCAGCCACGAGGCAGTACAACATTCTTCTACACTAACTGTCAAAGCAATGGCAAATGGAGCAACTCAGATTACAGTTGTGTTCGTAAGTAATTTACTATGATCTCCAGTGTATTTTCTTATGGTCTCAAGATGAAAATGGTATGATAAAATATGATAATGAATAAAAATGTGAGAAGCAGACATAGCAGTGAAAGTAGATGAATTGCAGGGTTCAGAGTAACTTTAAAGAAACATCCTGTTACCAGTGGTGTGATTTAAATTGTTTTACTACCGGTTCTGTGGGCATGGCTTGGTAAGCGTGGATAGAGACTGTAAAATCTCCAGTCAGAGGTGGTATTTGCCGGTTCTCTGAACTACTCAAAATTTCTGCTACTGGTTCTCCAGAACTGGTCAGAACCTGCTGAATACCCACCTCTGCCTATTACATACAATTTTCCTCACGCCTGTCAGCAAGTCTATGACAATTTGCCATGACCAACTCGCCACAGCCAACTTGCCATGGGTCAACTCATTCGGGGACAAGAGTTATACTAATATCAAAGAAATAGTGGAATAGAATAATTAAAGAATGGGTGCAAAAGGAGGGACAAAATGAAACGTGAATGCCAAAAATTAGAATATTTTTTTATTTATTTTAAATAATTAAATTAAATTGTTAAAATGTCCTGAGGTGAGTTCTTCCGCAGCAAGATGGCTGTGGTGAATTTCCCCAGTCTGCCTGTCAACTTTCCATTACCACGCTGAATCAACTACAGAGTGTTATCTTTGATGGGTGCTGTATTAGTCAAAAGCTGTGGAAGTTGACAAGGAGTCAATCATTTAATCCAGCACAGTTCGAAAATGTTTATATGACATGAAATACTCACATATGGAAGTTTTCCCTGAGGAGGACTATTCTAAACAAATAATGCAACACGGGATGGATGTATGCAACATAAAGAAAAGTGGTGATGGGAAGGTGAACTACTCTAATCCGGCCTCGCTCTGTTTTTCATTTTCCTTGCAGCTGTAGACTGTGGTGTGCCTGATCCCATTAAACATGGAGATATAGTGTACCTGTCAGGATCGGAGGAGACACAGTATCAAACCACTATCCGTTATGAGTGCCACACACCTTATTATTCCCTGAAGGGCAAAGGTATGTCCCATCCTTTCTTTCCTCCACTAAAATCTTCCAATTCAGAAATTAAGAAAATCATTTTGCTCATTTCACAATTGCCGGCCTCAGGAAGACAGGATTGGGGTGGGAAGGTTGAGTAGGCTGGGAACCACCAAATGTACCCTGCCAAAAATTGAAGTATCCAGGTTTAACAATAAGCTTAGTGATACAAAGAAACAAGATTATCATGATCTTATGAGTCTTCCTCGCCTTATTGCTGGGTCTTTATGAACTTTCTGAAGACTTGGCAGTTGTGCACTACATGGCAGAGGCTGCAACCTGAAATATCTTGCACACTATGTGACTCTTTTCCTGTGTGCCTCCACACAGCAGTTCTTCACTTTCTACCTGCCCTTCACAGCTATTTTGTTCCCCAGGAGCCCCTTGTTTTTATTTTTCAAATCTCAACTGTGTATTCCTTCAGTTGTTTCCATTATCTCCTTATATTATCTCAGTAACTCATTTATTACATTCCACTTTAACATTTGTTCAGTTAAATCATTAATAATTTTTGTCTTTAATACTTTTAAAGCAAAATGAGAAAGGGTGGGCTTTTGGTGAAATTATTGGTTAAAATATTTGATCAATCAGTTGATAAATTCTTTTTATAATTGTTACTTTTTAAACACATCTTTGTTGGGTTAATAGTAAGTCATAGCTAATGCTTCTTGGAGTTTGTGATGTATATTATAGTCTTTTAATCAGAATTAATGATAGTATTATATTTATAAATAATTGCTTTATTTCCAAAGAAACATTTCAATGTTCAGCCAGTGGAAAATGGGTGGATGAAGAAGGGAAAACCGGCCTTCCAGTTTGTGACCCAGGTACAATCTACCTACTGTATAATTCTCTGTGCTTTTCTCTGAAAATGAAGATCATAATGTTACTTCTCTTTTATTCCAAAATAACAGTGTTTTCTCTGGTATCTCTTTTGCCAGAGAAAATTTGTAAACTTTTTCCAGTTTAAAGTTTTATAAAAGTGTAATGATCTGCCAAGTTCTGAATTTTATTAGTTTAATTTGTTTTGGAAGATTTAAACCTTCCTCTAATACCAACCCTACCACAAGTTCTAAAACAGGAATCATTTTGGGAATCCTTGTTAGGACATTAGAAAGTATAAGGAACAAACCAAAGAAGAACTTGAAGCTTGCTTGGATATCCCTGGGCTTAATATTTTCTATATAGGTCAAGGAATCATGCTTTGGATTTTAGGTTTAGTGGGCTGCGTCTATAGAGTTGCAGAACCTATACTATTTTTTCCTTTTTTCCCATGTTAATCGAATATACAGGTACCTGCTTCTGATATTTATTCTGCTTTCTCTCTGACTAAAAATTGTTTCTTCTGTTCTTGTTTTAGTTTGTGGAATACCCAGTAGAAATATTGAAGAAATAGGAAGGATTTATGGAGGCACGGTTGCTAAAAAGGGAAATTTCCCTTGGCAAATCTACTTTGATGAGCCACGAGCTGGTGGAGCCCTCATTTCCGAACAATGGATACTTACAGCAGCACATGTGCTGGATGGTTCTCCATATCCAATTCTCTATGCCGGGATGTTCAATGTGAGTCAAAGGGCCAAGAGTGCTACTGAGCCACTGAAGATAGTGGCAACATTCATTCATCCTAAATGGGCCAAAAGTGGATCAGGGCCCAGGACAAACTTTAACCATGACATTGCTCTGTTAAGATTGAAAGAACCTTTGACAATGGGCCCCACTATTTCACCAATTTGCCTCCCTGGTACATCCTCAGAATATGATCCACAGTTAGGGACTTTGGGCTACATAGCTGGCTGGGGCAAGACCGATGCTACTCCTAGATTACCAACTCCTAGATTATCAGTGAGACTCAGGGCAGCTTGGATCCCGGTGGTGAACATGGATACATGCAGAAATGTGAAAGTAGACACTTCAGCTTATGTCTTCACAGAAAATATGATTTGTGCTGGAGATGGCCGGCAGGACAGCTGCCAGGGAGACAGTGGTGGGGCATTTGCAATCAAAGATCCCCACAATGAGACACAATATTATGTTGCTGGACTGGTTTCGTGGGGGCCACAATGTGGCACTTACGGCCTTTACACTAAAGTGGCAAATTACGTGGATTGGATCAGAAATGTCATGAAGGAGTATAAAGAACTGGAAGAGTAGATGTTTCCGCCCCTCATGCATTATCTGTCTACTAGGCACCTACTGACTCTCAAGAGGTTTTGTCCCATCCATAAATCTAACATACAAAAATGGAAATTTGCAGCTAAGATCCATATTATTGCAAGTCGCTTTACATTGCCTGTCTCCCTTTTTCTTCAGGATAAGTAAAGTAGTAGCAGACATATTACGTTTTTCTAGTTTTGAATTGCTTTGTCTTCTCTTTCTTTAATTCGGCTTCATTTATTTTCTTTTTTGGGGAAGCTGCTATAGACCAAATTACTTTTAATTCATGCAAGAATATTGCATTTTAGTCTCCCTGGGTTTTTGACCACTGAAAAACAAATAGCCAACTACATCATAGATCTGGAGTACATAGTCACTGTGGACAGCAGAAAATTCTAGAACGTAATCTACCCAAAGGTTCTTTTTCATTGAAATGAGTGGCAGCCAGCCTTCATCTCTGTATTGCTTATGACTCGCTTTTCCAATAGAGCAGTCTCATGGATTCTGCCTACTTTGTGTCCTTCTTGCATAAAAACCAATATACACTCATGAAGACAACAATATTTTGTTTGTGGTTTTCATTTTACAAGTCTGTATGAGACAGGTGGCTTCAGAGCTTCAACAGGTAATATCAGTGGATAAGTAAAGGTAAAGGAGTTCCTGTGGATTTTACTCTGCTAGTCATTAACCGATTTTTTGGAGTGGTGCCCTCCTCCATTTCCAGGCCATTGAGCCAGCGTTGGCCAAAGACATTTCCACAGTCATGGGGCCAGCATCAGAGGTGGTATTCAGCAGGTTGTGACCAGTTCTGGAGAACAGGTAGCGGAAATTTTGAGTTGTTCAGAGAATCAGCAAATACCACCTATGACTGGAGATTTTACACCCTCCTTCCCCTGCCAGGCCCACCAAGCCACGCCCACAGAACCGGTAGTAAAAAAATTTGAATCCCACCACTGGCCAGCATGATGTCACGCCACAGCTCAGAGCGTACAGCAAAACATGGAACACTGTCACCTTCCCACCAAAGTGGAGCCTATTTATATATAGATAGTCCTCAACTTACAACCACAACTGAACCCAAAATTGATGTTGCTAAGTGAGAAATTTGTTAAGTGACTTTTGCACCATTTTACAGCTTTTTTTTGGCCACGTTTGTTAAGTGAATCCCTGAAGTTCTTAAATTAGTAACATGGTTCTTAAGTGAATCTGGCTTCCCCATTGACCTTGCTTGTCAGGGGATCAAGTGACTCTGGGACACTGTAACCATCATAAATGTGAGTTGTCAAGCATCCCAATGTAAATCAAGTGACCACGGGGACACTGCAATGGTCATAAGTGTGAAAAATGGTCATGTCACTTTTTTCAGTGCTGTTGTAATTTCAGAATTTCAAACGGTCACTAACTGTTGTAAGCCAAGGACTACCTGTGGTTGCATTTACATGCTTTCGAACTGCCAGGTGGGCAGGAACTAAGGCCAGTGACAGACTCCTGTCTGTCATCTATTAATCCCCTCAGCCACCCCTGCCTACTTTCCTACAGGCCACAAATATAATTTCAACCCAGCACCAGTAATGTAATACAGAAGAACAGAAACAAAAACAAAAAGAGGCACTAGACTAGGAAGAAGAAAGCCATTTAAATGAAATTTAGCCAAGTATCTAAGGGTCAGAAAATGGATTCATCTGAGATAGCGCCAGGAAGGCCTTCTAATTATTAGTCCAGAATGTTTAATTGTGTTCTTCTAATGCTTTTCATAATCATAATCCTTTTGAATTATTTTGAAATGCACTCAGCCAAGCCACACCAGTACTCTGCTAGAGAGACAGTCTTGTCTTTCTCCTTTCTTGCTACTACTTCAAGCACCTGTGTCACCTGGAATAAAGTGGTTGCTGATTTTTAAGGGACAGCCATTCCTGCCCAAGAGGGAAGAAAAACAGGCATGGAGTTAATTAAAAGTCTCCATTAAATAAAAGTGGGTCATTGTCTAGTGTCTAGTTTATATTTATTTATTTATTAAATGTATATGCTGCCCATTTTGCTATCAAGCCACTCTGGGTGATTTACAATGTGCCCCCCCCCCCCCAAAAAAATACAAAACTCTTAGAACTTTAAAAAACATTAAAAACAATGAGCATGAAAAGGTAAAACAAACAATAAACTGGATTTTAAAAAGACCAATAAATAAACAGGGTGGGGTTGGGGGAATTCTCCTAATCTACTAGCCACCTCCAGAATGGACATCCCCGTCAAAGCCCCTAACCAAGCCAGGTTTTCAGGCCAACAGGATGGGGATGACTTCATCTCAAGGGGCATGATGTTCCAGAGGGTGAGATCCATTGCAGAGAAGGCTCTTTTCCTGGACCCCACCACCCGAACTTCTTTGGCCAATGGGGTCCATTGTATGCCCTGTCAGAGTGGGTGGCAGCCACCGTCACCTGGAATCGAGATATAAAGCTAGTATCATCAGCATGCATCCCATGGTATCAGATAATTTCACCCCGTGACTTCATGTACATGTTGAAAAGGAACTGTGCAATGTGCTGCAAAAGAGCAGCCATGGACTGGACACCTGGCTCCCTATCAACACTGATGGGGACCGGCCTTAGAGGAAGGAGCCAAACCAGCACCTTACTGGTCCAGTTTGATCTAGAGGTTATGGCACTGGGGTAAAAACTGGGAGACTGAATTCTAGAAAACCATCTGGATGATGTTGGGCCAGTCACTCTCTCTCAGCCCTACTTACCTTATAGGGTTATTGTAATAGGGAAAATAGGAAGAAGAAGGAGTATTAGATATGTTTGCTGTTTTGAGTTGTTTATAAAAAATAACATGGGCTAAAACAAACAAACAAACTGTGGGAATCCCCCCCCCCATAAGAATGAAATATTTTAATGAAATATGACAAAGGCAGGATAGAATATTTCCCCTAAAGGAGAAATGGGGAAAAATCTTAAGGAAGGCAGAAACCAGCCCCAGTTTCTTTGCCCCCAAGCAGAAACAGAGGAGGCAAGCTTATAGAAATGCAGATTTGGTAATCCATTCAGAAAGACTGGGTCAGGCAGAAACTTCAGACAAGCAGCATAATAAGCAATACAATCAATAGAATCACAATAATCAATACAATCAAATAAATACAAGTCAAAGATTGACAAAATTAGCTCAGACAGGATTCACATTTCCCCTTTTGCCTATAGAGCCAGCTATGACCCCTACATGACCCCATAGGAATCCAGAAGGTATAAAACCCACCCACTTAAAACTCAATTTGCTCAGCTGTCCCAGAATCACATGTGATTGGTGGTTCTGCTTCATTCATAAACTTTCTTTCCAATCAACCTCCATATTGTTTCTAGCATCTTTCTCCCAGCTTGGAACTGAACCAGATGGATTTTTCTTCCAACTAACCAACTACTAATCAACCAACTGAACGAACAAACAAACAAACAAACAAACAAACAAACCATCAAACAAACCATCAGCCAGCCAGCCAGCCTGGATAGGCTCCTGTAGGTTACCAGAGAAGCTTCACAATATCTTTATTTGCAGATTGGATTAAAAAAAATAAAAGGACAGAAATGAATTGTTTTAAATATGAAAGTAATGATCACCATAAGACAAACTCTTTTATTAAAAATAACACCATATGCTGAATGATGAGTGCAGCCTTGTTCTTCATCTGACACAGGCTCTGAGAATGAGGCAGAATATTGCCAACTGCCAAATATTCTTGAGCAACTTCCATTCAGAATTCAGAAATTCAATTGTGTTATGTTAAGTTGCACATAAACTAAGGACTTATTTACTCCTTTGTGGATCTTTGTGTATTTTTTTAATCATCATTTCCTAGAACAGAACTTTGTGTACTCTGGCCCACAGTTCTTTTCTGCTGCAAATATATATCAAAATACTTTGTTTTAGATTGTAATCTTGTCCTCTTCAGGGATTGCAATATTTACTGAGAAGGTTTTCTCTGTTTCAAAGTCCCACAGTCCCAATTTAATATGTTTCTGCTGTCCCGGTTACCTCTGTAAGGAATATCTTTCTCCTTTTTCTCAAAATGTTAAAGTCACCAGTAGCTTTACACAGGATTAAGCACATTTGGATGATAAATCTCCCTCCAAACACAGAAACAATGCTAAGGTCCTCCAAAACATTCTAAATAAATCAAAAGACCCAGGAGCCCTAGAAGAAGAAGAAAAATGAGTATTTACAACATATTGTGTAAGGACTGTGATAGCCACTATATAGGACCAACAGGCAAAAAACTAGTAGAGCAGATCCATTACAACCAAGTAGCAGTCAGAAGACATGATGAAAATGCTTAATTTCACAACACATGGACAGACTCGACTACAGTTTCAACTGGGAAACTCTGAACTTCCTAGATCAAGCTAAGTCCAAAAATGCCAGAGAATTCCTGGAAGCCTGATGCTCAAGACATGACAACCATTAACAGGCATATTGACATAAGCAACATCTATATTCCATTCAAATAATGCAATTAAAAAGCCAAAAAGGAAACAAAAAGATAAAAACTTCTCACCATAAATCAGCATGCAGATGAGGAGAGGTTAACACTAGACCAACAATCAAGAAATAAACAATACTCCAATCAAGGATCTACCAACTCAAAGAAACTAACAGGAAACAACAGTCTAATTAAGGGTAACCATGTAGCAGTAACTATGAGAGGGATCTTGGAGTCTTAGTGGACAACCAGCTAAATATAAGCCAGCAGTGTGCAGCAGCAGCCAAAAAAGCCAATGCAATTCTAAATTGCATTAACAGAGGGATACAGACAAGATCAAGTGAGATATTAATACCACTCTATAAAGTCTTAGTAAGATCACACCTAGAATACTGCATCCAGTTTTGGCACCACACTATAAAAAAGATTTTGAGACTCTAGAAAAAGTGCAGAGAACACCAACCAAGGTGAATAAGATACTGGAGGCTAAAACATACGATGAACAGTTGCAGGAACTGGGCACCACTAGTCTAGTGAAGAGAAGGACCGGGGAAGACATGGTAGCAGTGTTCCAATATTTGAGGGGCTGCCACAGAGAGGAAGGGGTCAAGCTATTTTCCTAGGCACCTGAAGGCCAGACAAGGAATAATGGATGGAAACTGAACAAGAAGAGATTCAACTTGGAAATAAGGAGACATTTTCTGACAGTGAGAGCAATCAACCAATGGAACAGCCTGCCTTCAGAAGTTATGAGAGCTTCATCACTGGAAGCCTTCAAGAAGAGATTGGACTGCCATCTGTCAGAAATGATGTAGGGTCTCCTGCTTGGGTGGGAGAGTTGGACTAGATGACCTACAAGGTCTTTTCCAACTCTGTTAATCTATAACCTGTAATCTAAGGAACCACTAGACCACTCCCACCAGTATTGTCAGGGTAAGCGACTACTATATAAAATGACAGCAAACCTCACTATTTTCTAGCACTAATAATGTTACCTACTTGAGGTAATGAAATGTCTGCAAACAACAACCAAACTCAAAGAGTAGCAAGGACCCCACAATATACTGTATGTAGTTCTGGGAGATGTAGCCAAAGGAAGTTTTCTTGGCCTCATTATAAACTTCCCAAAAGTTTCCTTCCAGATTCTGACCTTGAATCTGATACTGTATGCAACTATTAGGGACTCCTATAACTTAAACATCTCTACGTATTCTTCTGTCCTCTTTTCTATATAAACCATTAATAAGTTTAATGGGCAGTTTGCTTCTACATTTAATTATAAACACTTATGAAACTGTAAAGACTCATCAGACTATGGAACAGGGCAGCATCTGGAGTTTTTAGTGTCAAAATGTCTTATGTTTTTAAAAATGTAAGTTTCCACCCGTATGATATCAAATGTAAGTCATGGAGGAATAATCCTCTAGTGGAATGAAATCTGGCAGAGTTGGCCCTACTCATATTTCCTTTCTAGGTCACCAGTTCTCAAAATCAACCATTTGGATGAGAATATTAAATAAAAAAACTTGGGAAAATCCAGAGGTAGATTTTTCGTATTTGTACACTGGAAACTTGCATAATCAGACCCACAGCTTTAGCAACTTTACGTGGCAGTTCAAATAACAGCAGCAGCATTTTGAGACATGGGCTAGGCTGACTGGGTTTTCCCCATCTGGGTTAAATAAAAACTTAAGGGATAAAAAAGAGACACCGCATTTTTGTCCATCCTCTTTATGGTCAATGAGTAATATCACTTAATTAAGCAAAAGTCCACACTTTTGTGGCCTTTGGAGATTTTTTTGTTTAGAGATATAGAGGAGTCCAAAATCAGCAACTTTGAGGATCTTAGGAGTGCCTGGCACTTCTGTTCTAGAAGCTGTTTTACAGTAATGCTTTGTGTATTGTGAATCTGCCTTTCTCATTTTATTTGATTTAGCTTAAGCAAGTTAGGGAGAGAATCCTGCTCAAGATCAGCATGTATGCAGAGGAAACACAAGCTTTCTCCTCTAATCACTTTCATGGCAAAATTATCCCATTAGCATCTGTAGAAAACATATAAACCTATAAAAAGTAGCTGGGAAAAGGGTGTGAGGAGGATCTTGCGGCAACATACATATTTTTCTTATATGTATCCCTGTATTCATAACTGTGTTTTTACTTATACCTATTATCTTGTAAGCAATTGACAAAAATAAATAAAATAAAAAATAAATAAAAAACAGCTGTCACCCCACTGATTGCCACTGCTGCTTTGGCTGACTAGAAGCCAGACCCCTTCCTCCCTAACTCCTCCATGTACATCTCTCTTGATGCTGAACACTTGGTGGAAGAGGATGACTGTCTTAGACGTGTATGATCTTGGGTGAAGGGTATACAATAGCTGCGCTCCCCTGCTAGAAATTCCAAATGAGCTCAAACTGGGAAGAGAAAATTGAGGTCTTCACTGGTGATCTCTTCTCGAGATCTAGTTCTTGCACACAATATATGCTACTTTTCTTTAAAAAAAATTAAGACAGCCACATGCTTTCCCCCCAGGCGTGTGAATGTCTAGATTTTTTTTAAAAAAATCTAATTTTGTATGCTTGTATTTACCCATGCAACTGCTAGGAGTTGAGCCCAATTCTGTGGCACCTATTTTTATAACTAATTGTAATATACTTTTCATGCTGCTGTCCTAGCTGTATGTTCTGAAGATTTCAGATGTATGCAGCCTCAATGGGTTGAAATTAGGCCAATGAAATCTTCTTATCCATTCTTCCAATAAGCTTCAAACCTACCCAACAAGGAAGCTAATTTTAGGAGGGGAGGGGGATAAAACTGCCTGAGAAGCATTGCCTCGAGGTAGAAGGTATGCATCTTCCAGAATATCTGTCCCAGTATTGTCTTTTGCAAGGGCTGAAAAGGTTGGGAATGGAACAATCTGAACAAGGCGTTATTGCTAGTGGTAGTTTGTGTATATTTTAAGGAAAAATGAATTAGATGGCTTTCATTTATTTTTCTGCCTTGAAAATATTCACTACCACCTGAATGGTACAGTGTAAAGGCAAGTTTTCAGTGAACTTGAAATTATTCAGGATTATGTAGGGACTAACAGAATCCCATAGGACTTTGGTAATGTACAAGCTACAATATGACTAGTGTAGGAAGAAAGGAAGCAAACTATCCTTTCAGGGTAAGTGTCCCTAAGTGTTAGTTTGTCCTAGCATTAGCTCCACAATAAACTTTGAATTTGAAAATGGCAGTTAATGGTTTTAAATCTGTTGCCTTAAATCTGTTGTTAAACCCTTTCTGTTATGTTGGTAGATCGGTCCCAAGAAGAGGCGGGAGACTCAGTGACTTTTAAAGCTCTTTTATTGCATGTTTAGATCGGCTCGGATCGGTGGCGGTTTATATTGAACTTGCTCTCGGGGCCGCGGCCAATGACATCGTTTCGAATCTCCCACGATCGGTTTTACCCAATCGCGGGTGATTCGCAACGGGCCAATCACTGCGGCTTACTCAGCCAATCCGAGTGTGGTGCGTCTTAACCAATAGGGATCGAGTATTACAAGAATGCTAATGCAGCAATACAGAACCCTTTCAGTGCTTACCTGTATAAGAAGTTGGAGTGAACACTTGGAACTGCTTGAGACATCAACCTATATGTCTTTTATTATTGTTAAAAAGGGGACACCATGTTTCCTCCATGAATCTGGGCAGTTTCCAAGGAAGCCTAGACTGCGGCTGGTCTGAAGATAACCATTCTCACAACATCTCTGTTCACAGAGCTCTCTCCTTGCGATCTGACTGCCTTCCCCTTCCTTCCCCCACAATCCAATTGGTTTTACTGGTTGCCAGTTTTCAAATGAAAAAGGCTATTCAGCTGGACAGCAGGTGAGGAGTAAACCTGGCTAGTATTTCTACACTTGTTATTTGTTGGTCTGCAGTAAATCTCAAATCTCAAAGAAGGGATCAGGATCTTGCCTTCATTAGCTGGCTAGAGAGTAGCTGGAAAGAAGTAAGGGGAGATTACACAAGCCTTTGAAGTAGTTACTGTAGATCCAAAGGGTGGATAGTGGGAAGGCTTACTTGACAAATACTGTATACTTGTATTTGTAAGCCTTACTGTAAAGTAAGCCTGAAAGGTGAGGACCAGCAACACTATGAAGTGTTGAAGCATCAGGGAGCCATTCCCCTTTGAGTCCAAAAATACCCAACTCATTGGACCTCAGCTCATAAAAGGACCAATCAACAGGAGAAGAAAAGCATTTAAGATGTCTGAACTGCTGAAGGATGAAGAAAACAGAGCACTGTGCAGAGGGAAAAGTGGTTTTGACAGAGAATTCCAGCTTAAGCATCCTGAACAGTGGTGGTATCTGTTCCGGACTAGCAGGCTTGAAAGCCTGCAAAGCGGATTGGTCCACTAACAGCGGGTCATGATTGGTCGCTCCGGACTGATCCGATTGGCTGGTAAACGGGCTGCCACGATTGGGCAAACCAAGCGCGGCAAGCTCAAACCTCTGTCATTGGCCGTTTAGCCACAGCCAGCTCTATAAAAGGGGCTGCTGTGGCTAGGGCATTTCGCTCAGATCGGAAGTCACTAATAAAGAGCTGTAGTTACTTTCTGAGTCTGTCTCCGTTCTTGGACCCATCCTTCCAGACACAACACTGGCGACGAGGGTGGGATGAGGAGACAGCAGAGCTGACTGAGCACTCACCAACGATCAACAAGAGCACGTGGCTGACAGTGCGCAGACATCGGCAGAATGGCCAGCAGCACTATACCACCCGCCCCGTTCGATCCAGCCAGCGAAGACTGGGACTCATACATGGATAGGTTTCAGATGTTCCTAGAGTCCAACAATCTGAAGGATGCTACTCCCAGCAAAAAACTAACAGTTTTCCTGACGCATTTGCGGACCTGCCATCTTTAAAATGGCCAAAGCGCTGGCAAAACCGGCTGAAGTTAAATCGATGGACTGGGATACCCTTGCTCCCATCCTTCGCAACCACTACGCACCGGCAGTACCGACTCTCATCTGCAGACACGAATTTTATCAAAGGGACCAACGCGAAGGTGAGAGCATCGGGGATTTTGTAGCTGACCTAAGGAATTTAGGTGGGTTGTGTGGCTTCGCAAATCTAGAAGAAGCCATGAGGGATCGAGTTGTCCTGGGACTAAGAGACCCCACGGTCCAAAGCAAAATCATGGCCAAAGGAGACATCTCCCTTGCAGACTCAATAGCTGACGCCACCGCAGCAGAAGCCACCCGCAAATCAGCAGCACGGATGCGCCGGGCCAATGGGGCCAACCGCCAACCCACCAACGATACAGCAACACCATCAGAAAAATACACATCAGCCACCCACCACGAAAACATCGAGTCCTCATCAGATAGTGAGGAGGAAGAAGTCCACAGACTTCGGTCAGAGCGCGAACAACGAGACCAGCCGAGTTGTAAATCAAACTTCCAATGTGCCGGATGTGGTGGAAACCACCCACGATCCGAATGCAGATTCCTAGACGCCACCTGTCAGTTCTGTGAGAAAAGAGGGCATATTGCTAAAGTATGCCGGAATAAAAGAGGAGCCAGTCCCAAACGGAAAGAAAACAGTCTTTGACAAACAGATGGCAACCCCACCACCAATCGAGACTGCCCAAACAACCAGTGGAGCCAGTACAACAGAACCCGGAAATTTACCGGCGCACCCAGACGGGAAGAAGCACATCAGACCATCACCATCGGCCACGCCTCATCTTTAGACACTAGAAAAATCCGTATAGAGGTCAACATTGAGAATCGACCGTGCATCATGGAAGTAGACTCCGGTTCTTCCCTATCCATGGTCTCCTGGAAAACCCTGAAGCAGCTGATCCCCAACATCCGCTGCCAGGACCTCAGCACTCAGAGACTCATATTGAAGGACTACCAGGGCAACCGGATTCCGGTCGCCGGTTCCAGTCATTTCCAAATATCCTTCAAGAACCACACCGCAATACTACCTCTCACCATCGTTGACAGAGACTGACCCAGCCTACTGGGTCTACAGTGGTTCGCGCCATTAGGAATCGAAATGGCAGGCATCAATCAGACTGTAGACGAAGACTGGGAAGCAGCCCTCGTCCGGGACTTCCAAGAAGTCTTCAGTGAAAATCTAGGCAAGTACAAGGGGTCCCCTATCTCCTTTAATCTCCGCCCTGACATCGCGCCCATTCATTTAAAACCACACCGTGTCCCTTTTGCTCTCAAACCAAAAATTGATGAGCAACTGGACAAACTAATTGCACAAGGCGTGTTAGAACCCATTGATCACGCCCAATGGGAGACCCCAATTGTAACTCCCATAAAACCTGACGGATCCTTGAGAATCTGTGGGGATTACAAGGCCACCCTCAACCACGCGTTACAGCAGAGCGCCTATCCGGTACCCGTGGTCCAGCATCTCCTTCACTCACTTGGGGGTGGCAGAATATTCGCAAAGCTTGACCTGGCCCAAGCTTATCAACAGCTGCCAGTTGATGCTGAAACCGCCAAAGCCCAAACCATAGTTACGCACAGAGGCGCGTTCAAGTGTAACAGACTCCAGTTTGGAGTAAGCGTAGCACCAGGCATTTTCCAAAGTCTGATGGAAAGGTTGTTGCAGGGCATTAAAGGGGTCGTGCCCTACTTCGACGACGTGTTAATAGCCGCCCCAACAAGGAGTCAGCTAGAAAAATGGCTGAGAACAGTCCTACAAAAATTCCAAGATGCTGGCCTCAAGGTAAAGAAGGAAAAGTGCTAGTTATGTACTGAAAGGGTTGAATTTCTTGGTTACCTCCTTGACAAACAAGGAATTCACCCTACAGAAAAGAAATTGGCTGCAATCAAAAATGCCCCGAGACCACAAAACAAAACAGACCTTTAAGCCTTCCTGGGTCTCATTAACTTTTATAACATTTTCCTACCCCAGAAGGCGACCGTTGCTGAACCCCTTCATAGACTCCTTGATAAAAAGGCTTCCTGGATTTGGGGACGAAGGGAGGAACATGCCTTTCAACAAGTAAAGGACCTTTTAACTTCGGATGCAGTGCTCATCCAATACAATGAAATACTTCCACTAACTGTGACTTGCGGCGCCTCACCCTTCGGAGTAGGAGCCATCTTGAGCCACGTCCTGCCAAACGGTACAGAGGCGCCTATTGCAATTTTTTCAAGAACACTGTCAAAAACAGAAAGAAACTATAGTCACCTAGACAAGGAAGCCCTCGCTATCGTATCTGCAATCAAAAGGTTCCACGAGTATGTGTATGGAAGATCATTCTCCATCATCACAGATCATAAACCATTACTTGGCATCTTGGCAGGCGATAAACCTACTCCACATATTTTATCCCCCAGAATGACACGATGGTCGGAGTTCTTAGCCGCCTACGACTACCAATTGAAGCACCGCCCGGGGAAAACCATTCCCCACGCAGACGCTTTGAGCCGCTCTCCATTGCCAGAACTCCAAGATGACCCGGCTCCCACACTATCAACACTACAGATTGAGACTCTTCCCTTGCCTCCACTAACAGCACAAGACATCGCATTGGACACCAAAAAAGACTCATGCTTGGCACGAGTTCTTGGCTGGGTGGAGAGGAGATGGCCATAAATCGAACCCAATGAAACCTTTAAACCATTCAAGAACAGACAAACAGAACTCTTCTCACAAAAAGGGTGCATTTTGTGGGGAGACCGAGCAAAACTACAAAAAAAGATACCAGCAAAGCTACAAAAAAAAAGTTCTACAATTACTGCACGATGGACACCCGGGCATCAGACGCATGAAAGCGCTGGCAAGGAGCTACGCCTGGTGGCCAGGTATGGACAAACAAATTGAAACCTGGGTCGGCACTTGTAGCAAATGCCAAGAGACACGCTCAGCCCCACCAAAAGCCTTACCAGCCGAATGCGAAACGCCCAGAGGCCCCTGGTCACGCATCCATATCGATTTTGCGGGACCTACAAAAGGGCATACTTTCCTAATAACAGTAGACGCATACTCTAACTGGCTCGAGGTTAATAAAATGAAGACCACCACCACAGATGCGGTCATCAAGAAATTGAACAGACTTTTTGCAACGCACGTGTTACCAGATGTCCTGGTATCCGACAATGGCCCTCAATTTACCGCCTTAGCCTTTGAACAATACTTAGCAGACCGTGGCATATGACACGCACTGACATCACCGGCTCACCCAGCGGCGAATGGTAGAGCTGAACGAATGGTTCAGTTCACAAAAAGAACTCTACAAAAAATGGAACATGGCAACATCCACGATAAAGTCACCAGGATGCTCCTTCTCCAGCATATTACACCAAACACTACAACCAACAAAAGCCCAGCTGAACTTCTGATGGCCAGAAAACTCTGATCTCCTCTAGACCGCCTATATCCTGCATACACCCCGGAGAAACCCCTGGGCTCCAGCATTAAACACCATGCCTTTAAGTTAGGAGACCCTGTATTTGCAAAGAACTTTTCAGGTGACCCTCTGTGGATCCCTGCCAAAATAACTCAAATTACAGGCCCCCGCTCTTACCGGGTAGAAACCACAGATGGGAGAGTGTAGAAACGCCACATCGACCAGCTGCGATCCAGGCTAACCACATCTCCCATCAGTGACTCTAACCACGAAACCAGAGGGGGAAGGGAAATCGGGGGTCCTGAAATTGAACCAACATCTGGTATAGAAGAAAGAACCCCACAATCACCACATCAAAGCCTACAATACTCACCAGCTGATGAAGAGCCTTGGCAAGTGATCGTCTCACCTAGTAGCAGCAACCGAACAGGTCCAGCGAACCCTGTGAGCCCAAGCGCTAGCAACGAAGGAGGCGTGCCACTCATCCCGAGGTCACCTGAAGGGAGTCACAGCTACGGAACCAGCTCACCATTCCAGGGATTCCCGGCAAGCAGCCCGTCGGAACCAGAGACCAAGCAAAGACATTTCGAACAGCGCAAGTCAGGTAGACAGGTGCGAAGACCCGCCTACCTGCGAGACTATATAACCCCACCCCTTAGACGGAACCTAGAGGGGAGAGGTGTTCCGGACTAGCAGGCTTGAAAGCCTGCAAAGCGGATTGGTCCGCTAACAGCGGGTCATGATTGGTCGCTCCGGACTGATCCGATTGGCTGGTAAACGGGCTGCCGCGATTGGGCAAACCAAGCGCAGCAAGCTCAAACCTCTGTCATTGGCCATATAGCCGCAGCCAGCTCTATAAAAGGGGCTGCTGCGGCTAGGGCATTTCGCTCAGATCGGAAGTCACTAATAAAGAGCTGTAGTTACTTTCTGAGTCTGTCTCCGTTCTTGGACCCATCCTTCCAGACACAACAGTATCATACATTTATGGTACAAAATTGGGGTTAACAAGGCACTCTGAGGCTCTAGTGATTTACTTGGGCAGAAAAGGTCCATTTCTGTTAATAAGCTCCTAGCAAGCAGTACTAGAAATAGATAAACAGGAATACGGAGATGCATAGACTTTTGATAAATATATTTATTGTAGAAAAGTTTTAAAAGCTGTTACAGATGATTTCCAGTAAACTTTGGATATTAAGGGCAAACTTTAATAATGAAATCAAGGTTAAATCTTTGCTCCTCTCTACCTCTACCTCTACCTCCCTCCCTACCTCGTCCTCTCTCACACACGCCTACACGCACACACATGGAGGAGGGCTTGAGAGAGAAACAGAGAGTTATGGGCATGAAACTTCTCTATTGGTTGGGAGAAACAATTTGGATCAAGTCCTTGTTATGGTAACTGGTTGTTTGCTTATGATCACATGAGGCCTTGTTTTCCCTGTTGAATTACGGGAACATGGCTGTTAAAACTCTGCAGGTCATTGTAGTCCACTTACTGATAATCATAGACCAAATCAATGTGTACACACAAACAGTTTGAATGTTTCTTTCATTCAAAAGCTGCCTTCACACAACATTCTAGACTAGGTTTATTTAACATAGCTAACTGAACGAAACACATTTTGTTTTGTTTTGTTTTATCCATTAGAAGGGAATATCAAGAATGCAGTGAAGCCATTTTACCTTAAAGCCTAACAGGAAAGCGGAGGGCCAGCACTAAAATTTCTAAAATTGGGAGTGGCTAAACCATAATTAATAAACCAGAATGGCTGGTAACTCTCTGCTAAGCCATACAAACTACAGTTTGCCTTAATGT
This sequence comes from Notechis scutatus, assembly GCF_049901735.1. Lineage (NCBI taxonomy): Eukaryota > Metazoa > Chordata > Lepidosauria > Squamata > Elapidae > Notechis > Notechis scutatus. The sequence goes on along the minus strand of NC_142010.1, from coordinate 166,493,145 downwards.
GCAACTTTAAACTACAGTAGCTGCATATCTAGTTTAAAGCTGCACATTAAATTTAGGTTTGCCAAATTTAAATTTTAGTCTCCAGCAGATCTCCCTTTGGAAGACTGAATATAATTCTATTCTACTATGAATGATAATACGCTCCATAAACCATTTGTGCTCCAGAGAGTTTGTTATTGTAGTATTATGTATCAGGAAAATATTTCTGTATGTGTGTGAGGAACAATGGTCTTGGAGGCCAGGTTACTATTGAATTGCAACAGGGCTTCACCATTGCAACACTTCGGTTGTGCTCAGCCAAGTGAATGGTGATGTCTTTATCTCTCCTTTGGCCATGGTGACCAAAGAAAGTTTCTAAACAACTCTAAGTGACAAAGTCCCAGCTCTTTATTTGCATAGCTTGTAGCGTTTCAAAGGGCCTTCCTCCACTGCTGTTAGGAAATTTATTCACCAAGCTTTGAGTCAGCAGAAAACGATAACCAGCTTGAAATTAATGAAAGTTGCTGCCACTATTGCTGTGTCCCGTTCTGCCTTTATGGCTCATGCCTGCTCATTGGTAGCAATCTCTCACCTTCCTCCAAGTTAAGGAGTTATCAAAGCCAAGCAGACTTCCCACATTTTGAGACTACCCTCAATAGCAGGAGAATTAAGGGAAATTTCTTGTTTTGCTCATGAGCTGGGGAGACAGCTTCATGGAGAGAGGTGGAAAAACGATGTTGCTAAGACGGTGTTATATTTTAGGCCATATCCATCTATAAATTTACCCATACAGGAAATACATGACAGCAGAAGATACTTGGACTCAATAGTGCTAGGTAAGTTGCTTCATGACAAGAAAGGAGTCATATAGACACAGAAACAGCTTCCTGTTGCAGAACACAGAAATCAACAGGCGCAAAAATATCAGCCCTGGTTTTATGTCTCCTGCCTAAACAGACCTGGATCAACAGATTTAGAGCAGTTCTTTCCCCCAGCTTTGCAATTGATATACCCCGTTCTAGATCGTTTTGCATAGTCTTAGCAGCGAAGTTTATCACACGTGACATTTTCTGCCATAAACCATTGTTCTTGACATGTTTTGATGTATTGATAACTTGCTTTAATGTTTATTAATCACAAAAAAATACATTCTTTCTGAGAGTGTGTTATGGCATCATCGTAAGTTTGTATCAGATGTACTCTCTGCTGTTAATGAAAGTAATACATAAATCCTTTGAGATGTTTGATTTAGCTATCTTTAGTTTATTTGGCTAAGCAACTAAAGATTTGATACAGGAGGTATCAATAGAAGCTGTTAGTTAAACCAGTAATTGTCTATTTTGCAAGGGGATAAAGGGCTCTCTAACTTATTGCAACAATAAATGAAAAAATGATGCCATTTTTTACAAAAAAAAATTGGTAGCTTTTGGTTCCTATGGCTGCATGTAGAGGCAGATTCTGGAGCCAGTTGCTAAAAGTATATATCTTATTCACAAAATTATATAGTGTGCACTGCAATCATTTCCCATCTCAGAGTCCCCACTGATACTAGAAAGAACTTCAAAGACATTTTTGAGCCAAGAGGATGAGGGAATGGGAAGAAACAACACGTCCTTTTCCTATTCGGAAATCTTTCACCTTTCCTGAAACCTTTCTCTTTGCTGGGGCATTGGAGACTGAGAAGAGAAATGAGGGGCAAGAGGAATTATTCCCCCCTCTCCCATCCAATAAAAAAAGCAATTATACATTTATTTGGTATCAAAGAAAAGAGGACAGGGCAGCAAGAACAGCAGGAAACTAATGAGAAGTATGCATTTTCCATGCATGCATGGAATCTATAACTTAGTTTACATTTCTTTGGTTGGCTAATGAGAAACCTGCATGGACACCCAATCCTTTCCAACGATGCCCTTGATCCAATCCAAGTAATTGATGATTTTGGTATAAAAGCCATATCCTTTGCCACAGTCAAGGCCCCAAGAAACAATGCCTGTGGCCACCCAACGCTGGGTCTCTGGGTCACGCACAGCTAAGGCCCCTCCACTGTCACCCTGACAGGTGTCTTTTCCTCCAGAGGGGGTCCCAGCACAAAACATGTTGTCTGAGAAGACTGGATCCTTCTCAGAGATCTTCTTTCCTTTCAACCACTTCCGACACATATCCTGGTCGCCCACTGGGATGGGGGCGTATTTCAGCCTGCTAGCAAGGATGTTTTTTTCTACGCCGAAGCCACTGGCATACCCCATCCAGCCTGTATGGTAATAGGTGGTGTTTCCTGACTCAGGGAGGCAGATAGGCAGCATGTCGTAGCCAAGGGTCACCGGATCTCTCAACTCAATAAGCGCAATGTCTCCATCAAAGTTGTGCTCATCCTTTGGGTTGTAGCTGGGATGCACAAAGAGTCTGAGAATTGGTCTATTGGCTGTTTTGTACAATTCAGTCACCTCTGTGTGTCCCAGGAAGATTTCAGCCTTCTCTGCCAGCTGCACAGGGGTCAGCATCTCTGTGTCATTCCCTTTCCCTTTTGGGTACAAAACGTGGGCAGCTGTCAGGATCCAGCGATCACCCAGCAGTGCCCCTCCTGCTCGCCCGGCGATGACCGCCATGGCTTGCCATGGGAAACTGCCTCGAGGGGCATCCTTCCCACCAATAATTCGCTGGACTTCCACGATTGGGTTGTCTGGCTTTCCACACACTGTGAAAAGAGAGAGAAGGCTCAGAAAGGCTGCAGCACCCCCTGCCTTCTTGACCCACCCTCCCTCAGCAAACGTCCCTTATTTGTGCATCTTATCATTGGTTAAACCACATCAGAGCCAGCCTCTTAATCATCTTCTTCTTCACTTCTGGCTAATTGTTAATTAATTCGCTTCTACCTCCCCTTTGGGCTAAAAATGTCAGTTATCAATACCTCTCTCATTACACCACCAGAAGAGGAAACAGAAGGTAATTCAACAGAAAAGGATCCTGCTACACTTGGCAATGACAGCCACCAGAACTGGGCACATAAAGCTTGCCAATAATGGGTTGTGTGGCTGCTTCTTCTTTCTCCAAGCCTCCCTGGCATCTATGGTCTTCCTATAAGGACTGTGGGTGCTATTCTTGTTTGTCCTTCTGGACCCACAAAAGAACTGAGAATTGGGGGTGGGGAAGACCACAAAAGACTCAGACTGATTTTTTTTTTAAAAATTCTCAGCAGAGACACTGGTTGTGGTTATTTAAAAAAAATTCTCAGAATTTCTATGTGCTTTGTCAATATGTTTCTTTTATATGTCTTGATCTCTGCTTTTTTTGTTTGTGCTATCTGCTTTTATTTACAGAAATTAATTTTAGGAAGAGAATGAGAACTGAAACTGATCTCAGGGCTGGATCCAGAATCCCATTCTAGTAGGTCCAATAGCAGTGGAGGTAGACATGATGCCCGCTTCCTCTCTGCCTCTTCTGGAACTAGGACCTGCTAAGTCTTTTGGTGCCGGCATCAGCTTTGACTACTGGGAAGTGGTGAATAGTGTGCTATAACAATATAAAGCAAGAGAATCTTTGGCCATGATTTACCTGGCAGACACGTTGGGATGTCATCGTGATTAATTTGATCCTTCCAGGAACCTTCAGGTGAGCAGGTATAGATACCTAAAGGAAAACAAAAACAAGAATAGTGGGGCTAAAGATTGAATGCTCAATGGTTTTTTTTATTATTTATTTTTTTGAACATTTTATTGTGTTTTTTTTTAACCATGGATGTTTTATGTTCTATTTTTATGTTGCTGAACTTCTTACAAGTGTAATGAGATTGAAATCATTCAGTCACACTCAAACAAACAAACAAAAAAATACACTTATTGCTGTCCAAGGTGTTTTAATGCCAAGTGTTAGATAGTGAATAATAAGAGCTATCAGTTATTGCTTCATTACCCATTTTTTATTTTTTAAAGAAATCAATGCTTATTTATTAAATTTATATGCCCAACCGTTTACCAAAAGAACCTCTAGATGCCCTATAACAATGCAATACAATTGTTTTTAAAAAGGCATTAAAACTATAAAGGCACTACTGAGGCCCTGCTAGAACTTCATCCATAAATCAGGCATCTTGTGCCAGCTCCATCAACATCCTGGCCCCAATCCTGAGGGAGAAATCCAGGTTTTCGCTGTTTTCCAAAAGGTCAACAGGGTCAAGTCCATCCATATCTCTAGGGGAAGCTGTTTCGTAAGGCAGACTCAATGATGCCCAGCCAGGTGACACTGTTTCATCACGGGGACTTGGAGCATGGCCAGGCTTCTTCCACCCCCACTTCTGCCCCTCCTCCCTGCCTAGCATTTGGTAAAGAAGATACACATACAAAAGCAAGGAAATAGCTCGGCTTCTGGTTTGTCAAGTTTCCCATGCAATGCTGCAGTTTGCACTAGGTTTGCATTGATCTGGCAATGCATGGCCTCACCTTTTCCTGGGGTGTTGACCAGGCGATAATAGGGTTCATTACAGCGGTACTTGATAACCGACTCATAGTTATTATTTTTTGTTGCCGATACAAAATTAAATGCCCCGTTTTTCAGAAATTTAGGTTCACCGCAATTCACAACTGCAAGACAAAAACACATAAGATGAAGAGAAGGGAGTATAGTATACGATACAGTATGAGCCGTGGTTAGAATGCAGTACTGCAGACTACTTCTGCTGATTGCTGGCTGCCTGCAATTTGGCAGAGTGAATCTCACCAGGCTCAAGGTTGACTCAGCCTTTTATCCCTCCAAGGTCGGTAAAATGAGGACCCAGATTGTTGGGAGCAATATGCTGACTCTGTAAACTGCTTAGAGAGGTTTGTAAAGCACCGTGTAGCATTATATAAGTCTATTGCTATTTCCCTCGGGGATTTTCTAGGGATCAGAAATGATCACAACCCAAGAACAGCACTCTCATAGGAATTATTCATTTCTTTCTCAGGATATGATTCATGGTATGTCATATCTCAAATCCTGCCCTAACAGAACAATTTTAGTTTCTGTTTTTAAGTCTTCTTTAGTGAAGAAGCAAAGCGAAGAAGAGAGGACTAGCTTTTTTCTCTGCTATTAGTTATCCGAAATGCATCTCCATATAAAGAGCTGCATTTTCATGTACAGGCAAAAAGACACTGAATCCTTAAGACAATCCAGAGAGAGGTTTAGCAGGGAAAGAGAAATAAATAAAAGAAAGCACTTTCAGGATTGTCAGGTGGAAGGCCAAGTGTCGGCAGCATATCAGAAAATAAACAGCATAAACCTAAGAACCAAATCCCACAATTTAGGAGACTTTCCTTGTTTGCACAATTGCAGCAAAACCATCCCATTAACCTTTTTTTTTTTTTGAGGGGGGGCTGCTTCCTCGTGATGTTGCTTTCACCTGATTGCTACTTTAAAGTCACCCTTAGCACATCTGTGCTAAAATAGCATTTTATTTGTCTTATCTCAGCATAGATTTTGCCATGGGTAGAATCAGATGGGTTTCATTGACCATTCTGTTGGCAGCACAGCCGGGTGACTCCTGGAGAAGGAGTAGCTATAGAGGCATCTAATAGTTTTTGTGAATCTGCCACCTCTCCAATTTCTGGACGTTGTTTACTATGGCCCTTCTTTTATTTTATTTTACATTTAAGAATTACACAGACTAATTCTTTTAAATTGGGTTCTCTCTCCCTCCCCAATATCATAAATATGAATTGCTCCAGGATAAGGACAGACAATGAAGGCTAGGCAGCAAACTTAATGCTGGTATGTTTTTCTGTCTTGGAATTGTTGAATAACTACAGTATAGATCAGATGAACCCAGTGGACTATCTTGTGGACAGAGGCAGCAAAATGCTTCTCGCTGTCATGGGCAATGAAGATTCACAGCTCCAGCCGTTCAACAGCAGGAGTCCATGAAAAAGGCCCACCAGGTTTGGGGGAACTTGAATCTGCTTAGGTAATATTTCAGGCAACAGGTAGAAAAGGCGACTCACTTTCACATCGGGGCATAGAACGATGCCAGGTCCCATCATGTTGGCAGACAGAGGTAAAGGATGTCAGATGTTCTTTACCCTGTTCAAAAGAAAAAACAGCTAACCATCCATTTAATACCTTTGTTGATGTCCCTAGCTTGCTATCGTGCCTTTGTCTTTTTCCATCTATAGTCTTGCTGACCGAGGTTGAAATCAGATAAGAGATGCCGCCTTAAGAAAATGTGTTTGGCAGTGTGGCAGGTGGGGGAGGCTGTACATGGGGTTTTACCTTAGCCTTTCTCTTCATTGCAATCTGTGGTAGGGAAGAAGAAAAGCTTTCTCTCCTAAAAAATGTAGGAAGGATCCCTAACTCAGGTTACTGACACCATTCTGGGATTGAGAATATTGTCAAAACCAAAGCATCCATCTTCATACTTCTGACCTCTGTCTCCCTATATAATTATTACTCTAAAGCAGGGGTGTCCAACCTTGGCAACTTTAAGACTTGTGGACTTCAACTCCCAGAATTCCTCAGCCAGCAAAGCTGGCTGAGGAATTCTGGGAGTTGAAGTCCACAAGTCTTAAAGTTGCCAAGGTTGGACACCCCTGCTCTAAAGTAATTCCCTGCATTAGCAGGGCAAGTCTTCAGAAACTTTCTGAAGACAAGTTTTCAGGTTTTGGTTTTTCTGCATGAAAAAAAATATACCTCCATTATAAAAGACTAACAAGGATCCATTGTTGTCATTAGTTTTAGACTGAATGTGCTATTGGACAGAATAGTTATTGTACGTTTATATCAGTTGGAGATTTCTTTTTAATTAAAACCTGGGACTCTGGGGTAACAAATGTAATCCTACAAGCAAATAAATATGGGGATGCTTACTTGTCTACTCTAGTTAATATATGACTGGTTTAAGTTATTCAGTAGTGGGAAAACACGAGAAAAGCTTGCAGTGGTAAGTTTGGTGCTAGTAGAATTGAGTTCTGACCTTGAAAGCAGCTTCGAGAGCTGAGTTCCAAATTAATGTTTTCTTTGTCTCTGTCTCTCTTACACTTTCGTTTTCTCCAATTTCTTCTCTGTGGTTTAGTAACTATTCAAACATTGCGCAATTGACAACTCTGTCTTTAATCAAAAATTCAAGCACAGTTTGACCTCTTTGTTTTGTAAGATACGTATTTTGTTTTTTCTATGCCTTGGCACATATCTTCTTTTGCTTCCATGAACAAGAGTAGAAGATGTAGAAAGAAAGGAAAGCTTTTAGAAGAAGCAAAATGGAGGCCACTTAGATCAAGGCCATTGCAAGAAAAAGGCTTATAAGAAATAACATACTAAAGCACTCAGATGAATAAGTCTCACCTCCATCAAGTTATATCCAGTCTTGCAGCTGACAATGAAGTAATCTTGGTATTGATACAGGGGCTGTGGGTCCTTGATTATGGTGAATATATCATTTGCCACAGGCTGTGGGCAACGGATTCCTATTGGAGAAGAGAAAGAAATGAAAGAAGGAGCAGCAGAAAGGTCATTACCTTTTAACTTAAAAGTATTGGATGGGAATAATTACTTTCTATACTGTACGAAATTTTCCACCCTCGGCTGTATCCTGATTCATCTGTGAGAAAAATGATATCCACTGAAGGACTATTGGTTTCAATCATGCCTGGAGGTTTTCTGCCACAGAATTCACCAATCTGTTTCACGCCAGCATGGATCTAGTAAGAAATTGAGGTTTCAGAAATGAATGTTCCATCAGTCAGAAGAAAATGTTACATAAAATGAGAAAGAAACTTTCTTGGGAAATATGGCTAAAAGCTTCCATCTTATGATCAAAAGCTCATTTGAATGAGAAAGGCTTTCCAAAATTTGACTTGTACCAAATTCAGAGTGTGGTTTTTCCACATGGTTATCAGAATTGCATTTTTATACCTGTTTTGAATATTTCTATTAAAATCAACCAACCAACCCACCAATCAAAAGATATCTATCCATAGGTTCAAATTTAATTTCTCTCTACTACAAATAAGATAGAACTTATGGCAAAGACATTTAAATGTTGTTGAAATATTTCTCCTTTTGCTTGTTTTGGTAGATTTCCCATAATTATTTCTTTATTATTTCTTTATTTAATTTCTACAGCCACCGTCTCAATCCAGTGTCTCTAGATTTTAGTTTTTTATGTTAGTTCTTTTATATAATTATTTGACTTTTTCTCGCAATTATATATTTATATTGACTTTTGATTTCATTGTTATTTGCTGCATTTTAATGTTTCATTTAACGTTTTGAATTTACTTGTTTTTTTAAATTCGTGTGTCACTTAAATATTTTTAATTAAATAATGTAACAAATCATTCAGTAATAAACACATATACATAACTAGCTGGATATCCATGCTTCGTGGGAAACTATGTGATCGGGCTTAGTTTTTGGAGAGGAAAATAAGGGGGAAAAATCTACCTCATCTGGCTAGTGTCCTGCCAGTGTGTCAGAGAGTTTGGAAACTGAAACAGTAATTGCTGTGTGAACAAGAAGGAGACAGCAAGGAGCCTGGGCGTGGCTTAGCTCAACTGTTCTGTACTAAAGCTGCTTGCTGCTGTGAAGCTAAAACTGAAACTCCTCTCCTCTGCTTGTGCTTTGCATTTGGAACAGATTTCTTCTCAGGTGGGGAGGGGGAGTAGAACTCCTTAGCATCAGAGCATGTTAATAATAATATAGGAAATACTAATGCTCTGATGGCCATTTCAAAAATCTTTTCTGAGTGAGCACAAAGAAGCCAAGAGGAACATATGTGCTAAATTTCAAGTTTGTAGGCTTTTTGGTTCTGGAGATTTTGTGATGATGCGTGAGTGGTATTTCACATACATACATACATACATACATACATACATACATACATACATATCATTAAGGCAAAATGATTGAATGAATGTTCATATTAGGGGCTGCAGGGAAAGCCTCTCTGTATGTAGTAACAAAAGCATTTTGACGATAGTGTGAAATGAGCAGCAATATGAAACTCAGAGGAACAAACAGGTGCTCAATCTGGTAGCCTTTTGAGATTTTTCCCTGAAGATCAGCTATAAGACATATATGTTGCCTGCTTTAGAACAGAATAGAATAGAATAGAATAGAATAGAATAGAATAGACCTTGGAGGTCATCTAGTCCAGCCCCCTGCTCAAGCATCCTATACCATCTCAGATAAGCGACTGTTCAAGTGTCTTAAAAACCTCCAATGATGGATCAGCCATAATTTCTGAAGGCAAGTTTTTCCAATGCTTAATTGTCCTTACTGTTAGGAAGTTACGTCTTAATTCCAGGTTGCTTCTCTCTTTGATCAGTTTCCAACCATTTCTTTTGCTGCCCTCCGGTGCTTTGGAGAATAATTTGACCCCTTCTTCTTCGTGGCAGCCCCTCAAGTACTGAAATACTACTATCATGTCACCCCTAATTCTTTGTAACAGTGGAAGCACTTGTTGTGTAAATGGAGATTCTCAGCCATCCAGATCATGGTTGTCCAAAAGTTGCTTTTTCAAGGGGCAACTGGATTTCCTGGTTTTTCTCTGAAGACATTTCACTTCTCACCCAAGAAGTTTCCTCAGTTCTGAAGAAGCTTAATGGATGTGAAGTTGCGAACCAAAACATTTTCCAAGAAAAACCAGAAAGTGCAGTTGCCTCTTGAAAAAGCACCTTTGGGACACTTGGTGTGTAAATTGTGTTCTACTTGTATCTTTGTAATACATAAAATATTACAAGAGTCATTTGGTTTGTAATAGGCATTTCAGAAGGAGCCAAGCTCCCTGGAACAACTCATACTATTTGCAGTCGAGTTTACTTAAAAATGTAAATGGAAGAAGGTGACTATTTGGATAATATTCTGGCTATTTCCATAGATCTTTCTTAGGAAAACCCCAAACATTTTAATTCCACGATGAGAAGTTAGTACTTGAAAGACAGACTGCAGTGATCTTTGGAGGTTCCCCTATTCATGATCTATCACCCATTCTAAGGTTGAACCAAGTACTGAATGGCAACACCAGTTAGGAATCGATCAATCTGCAGTACCTTAAGCTGGTCATAAGGACAGTGGACTTGTTGGTGGTCATCAATTTCAAAGGGTTGCAAGAACTTGAGGATAATGGTCATCCCTTTCTCTACCCGTATGCTGTAGTTACACTGCAAGTTAGGTGGGTAGGGCTCAGGGTATCCAGGGCTTGACAAATACCCAAAGGTTTCTGTGAACAGTTCATTGCTGCAATCCACTGCAGAGCAAGAAACAAAAGAAGATTCACTAGAAGGAAAATTCATATCGGCTCATCTGCAGAGCAGCAGCTGGCATATTTCTGGGGCCTATTTCTCGTTGTAAACCTGAAATAGCACCTTGATGGCATTACAGACAAGGGTTGTGGGCCCCTTAACATGGGTTGGCTTTAAATTTTTTAGCAATGGGTTCTCTGCCCGGTTGCTGGGTGGGCGTCACCATGGTAGACGTGGCCTAGTCGGCCTTCTGCACCACAGCGGGTGGGGGGAAGTGTTTTTGCTCTCCCTGGGCTCCAGAGGCTTTCATCGAGCCTCCAGGTGGGCGACAACGGCCTCCCCGGGCTCCAGAGGCTGTCTGGAAGCCAGAAACAAGCCCATTTCTGGCCTCCCCGAACATCCGGGAGGCTTGTTTTTCACCCTCCGTGAGCCTCCATGCGCACCCTGCACTTACCTGCATCCAAAATGGGCCTCGTGGGGACTCCTGGGTGGAGTGGGGTGGGCGGGGCCAGCCAGGAGTGGGAATTGGGGGTTCTCCAAATTGTGCAGAAACTTAGCTAGAGGGTCTCCCAAACTCCTGCGAACCCCCAGTAGCCCATCCCTGCCCCTTGAGGTAGACTAGATGAGAAATCAGAAACCCCACCGATTACAGGACGCTGGTCTACTATTGTAAGGTGTAATAGCAGAATCTTAAAGCCCTTCAGAGATTTCCTCTGCTGCTTCTCGTCCAAAAAGGGAATCAAGGCAGGGTTGTTCTGGATTTCATGTTCATACTTTCTCCTCTCCTTTCCCAGAACTGAATTGTCACTTCTCCCGCTAATGACTTCTAAAAACTTCCTCCATGTTACCTTGCATTCTTCCACATTGGTATTCTTCTGGGCATGGTCTCCCTGTTCTCACTGGTATTCTGCTTTCTTGGGTGATCATGTGGTCTTACCTTTGCAAGAATACCCATCACTCTGGAGTTGGTATCCAGGCTGGCAGGAGCAGAAGTAACCCCCTATATAGTTGTGACAGAAATGCTGGCACTGCGGACCATCTTCGACGTCGTTTCTGGGGGCACACTCATCTAGATCTAGAGGATGAGATGAAAGCAGAGAAAATAATGGCTTACAGGATTTTATTAATTTTGCATTCAGGATCGGTTCATTCTTTTGCTCTTGAGCAGAAAACCATTCTCAAGGCAGCTGTTTCCAGGGCAGCTTCTCCAAGTAAACAAGGAAATCCCAGTCCTCCTGCTTATGATATGTTATGGTACATCGGCTTGCTCATATATGCTGCACCGCAGCTGGAGATTAATGGCTCCTGAAAATTTTATTTCTTCACCAGCAAATATTTGTAGATAGCTGCAGTGTTGAGGGTCTGCTGTTCTTCACTTAGCGTGTTCAAATTGCAAATCTTTACTTGCTAGGACAGAATTGCAGGTGCGAAATAACAATTTAAAGCAATGCAATTAAAGTCTCCTGTGACCCAAAATCCCCAGTTCCTCAAGACATGAGAAAATCCACCAGATATGGGTACATTTCCCTAAAAAAGAAAATGTATAGCACTCATTTGTCCCTGGAGCTTCAGACACCCACAGTGTCTTGACATGTTTTTCATCCATTCGGGTTCACCGATTTCTACTATTTCTGGACAGGGACAACAGCCTAAGTGCTAGTAAACTTCTCACTGGGGTGATTACGCAATGTTATCTGTTGAGCTGCCTTTGAAGATAATTTAGCAATTTCAATTGCTGCAAAATATAGATGCCAGAATTTTCCCCTGTATGTCCACATGCCAGGTCATCCAGCCAGTATATAAAGGCAGCATTTGCATGGTAACATCACTATGTTTGTGTCATCGGTTCATGTCATCACAGTTTGCTGCAGATGCCTCTAGCTATATTTACATATACCACCACACTGAGATGAACACAGAAGCTTGGAAACTGTATTTCCCAACCTCATTTATCTTGAGCTAATTAAAATAGAGTATTTTTAAATACTGTGAAATGCTTCTTCCCAGATTTCTTCCCATCTGGGCTGAATTGCTATTTATGTGATAAGCTCTCGACTGAGTTACCTATTCTCTCTTGATTGTTCATGCTTATGTCCTCTTCTGTTCCTTTCCTCCTACCTTAAATATTTTTCATCAGCAAGCCTTGAGTGATCTTGAAAAGTGAAGCTGGGTCAGTTTGTGCTTAAGACTTCAGCAGGGTATATATATTCTATACTTACCCACAGCTTGATAATAAGCTAAGAATCCCTTATAGGAAACCACAATGCCATTCTCCTCATTAGAGAAGTCAGACTGGAACAGGAGCCGCATATGATTGTTGGTAGAAAAAAACTCTTTGTCTCTTGGGTGGTTGCCTGTGGCAGAATCTACCTGGCCACAGAATCGGCCTAAGTCCTTCTTGTTTGCTGTGATCTGCCAGAGTCCAATGAGAGATGGAAGGAAACATTAGAAACCAGAGGCCAAACTCCTTGGCCAAGATCCAAAATATCTACAATGAACTTGACACATACATGGGGCAATAAACTATAATCCTTTAAAAACAGTCCATACAGAAAGCATCTTGCCAATTTGCATGGAAACAAGAGGAATTTGGAAAACAAATTGAGATGCAGAAAGTTGGCATGTTATAGAAGAAGGAAGGAAATCAATATTCCCTCTAGTAAGCATTTTCTTGCAACTAAACATGAGCACAAATGCAAAAAAAAAAGTGTGAGGAGAATAATAAGGAAGACAAGAAGGAAGTTGTGATGCAAAGACCAGTGAATACAATAATATTTGATCCTTTATGGGCAGCAATACTTGGATCTCAGAGACCCTGATTCCCATCACCACAACCCAGCTTCTCTTTACATACCTTGACAAAGTCATACCGGCAGGTCTCAGATGGCTCCAGATCAAACAGCCAGAAACTTAGCTTTACTCTGTAACCCTTTGGCACTGAAATGTCCCAGGTACTGATGTTGTTGCTGGGGTATGTTTTGGGATAATTTGGGGAAGTGATCTCCCCATAAAGCTTTGTGGTTGGTCTGGAACTGACTGCAGCAACTAAGAAAGCTCCCTGAAGCAGGAAGACAACAGGATACCTGTCAACACAACACAAGATAGGCAAGTATGAGAAGAGCCAAAAAACAGAGCCAACAAGGTCTCTGAAGTGGATTCCCCCCTCTCCAAACACAGACACATACATTGAAATTTGAATTGGGCAATAGGCACCTTTAAAGAAAATGCATCTTTTTTCTTTTGAAACATCTTCTCAGTGTTGCATAAGTAGGACTTACATATTACAAACCTTGTCTTGCCTTTTTGCAGAGAAGCTTAGATTTCTAGAGCGGTACATGCTGTATGCCCAGCCTATCCAATCTATAATGGCACAATGATGCTAACAGAATCACACTGTATATATATAGTCCTGGACCAGGCTACCAGATCTGGTTGTAAATATCCAAATGACCAGTAGAGGGCAGCAAATAATTTCAGAAAATTATCTCTTTGCTGCAGCGATTGTCTGAAATTTTGTAATTCAGATCCTATTCTTGTACCTATGAACCTTCTAGTAAACGGGATCTTGTAATTCCTGGTGGAAAGGTGGCATTCTATCCTCTTGTGTTAGAACAGTTCCCTTGTTGACCCAGAAGGTGGAAAACCATTTAACACATAGCATGAGAGTGTATGGTAGCCTTGAAAACTAGGATCTTTTCAGAATAGTCAGAAAGAGCAAGAGTATCAGGAACATTGTGGTCTCTGTTGCTAGTTCTATGTAGACTAAAATCTCTGCAACAATCCTAGAGGTACGAAGAAAAGAGAAAAGGCAGCAATAGTCCTTGAGTGGCTTTCAGTTTTGATTTCATCCCCTGTGAAGTAGTTGCCACTCTGATTTGTTTACTGTTGTTCTGCAAAGCTCTTTGGACCCGAAGATCTCCAAAGGCTGCCCAAAATGGCTGCAAAGGAACCTGAAGAGATATGGCTAACTTTAATCCCAAATCCCTGTCTCTGGCCTACATTGGCAACCCCTGACTTTTCAGTTGAAGATGAACTAAGAGTCTTGAAGTTGAATGAAGAAAAGCACTACGTTGTACCTGCATGAGGGGCTGCAGGACTAAAACAAGAACAAGGCACTTTAGCAACACCTTGAGGCTTTGTCATATTATTCTAAGGTTAAACCCAGCCTTGCAGTTCCTTCTCAGGCAGACCACAGACATTCTGTGTCCTTTGAGATGTTTTAATATAGATATTGTAAAAGAGGAATCACTGCATTCGTTTTAACAAGTAGGCACCTATGCCACCTCCCTTTCCCACACAAACAACACTCACATGTTCGAAGCTGGACTTAAGCTCTCTTTTCTCCCTCCAGTTCTTGTGGTCTGTTCTTGGGAGTTTCAAACAGATTTCAATAAATTCTTAACCCTGTTAGCTATGATTCACTGAGATTGGGGTAGAACATGCCGAGTGGGAGGGAAGAGAGATAGCTGGTAGTTTCCAGTCAATTAGGTAATAGTTACAACTTTCCTAAATTGTGTTCTGCTGCCCTCTGCTGTCTACACACACACACACACACACACACACACACACACATATTGAAAGAGACAGTTTTTAATATAAATATGTCAACTTAGAGACGGAGGGAGATACATCCATAGGTGAGGAGTTAGACAGAACCTTGGAGACATTGTTATTGTGTAGAATGGTCATCCTCAACGTGATGATGAATAGAAAAATATTATTAGTTGTCTAATATATTATAATTTTCATTGCTTTTATTGTATTTTTGTACAATTTCTAAGCTATTTGGAGCTTTAGAAGGGGATTGAACATCATATACATTGCAGTAAATAAATCAATGTGTGTATACACATGTAAAATTATACTCCCTGGAATTAAGCTTGGCTTTTGGGGACCACATGGACCTCTCTGTGTAATGCAGGGGTGTCAAACTCATGTCATCACGGTGTCGTCATGTGACGTATCAGGACTTTTTTCCACTTCACTAAGCCAGGCACTGAGTTTGACAGCCCTGGTGTAGTAGTTTATCTCATCCAAGCACTAACTAGGTTCAATGTTTTTTAATCATTTCTGGTAATCAACCAAGGTCAGCAAAGATAGAGGCATTCCAGAGCAGTGTTTCTTAACCTTGGCACCTGGAGGGGCACCCTGAACTCCCAGAATTGTCCAGCTGTAGTTGAAGTCCACTCCACTCTTGGGGTGCCATTCTCCATTCTTCTTCAAGAGCCATAGTGCTTAGAATGCAGTCTTCTGCTGAATGCTGACTGCCAGCAATTTGGCAGTTTGATCCTGATGGGCTCAAGGTTGACTCAGCCTTCCATCCTTCCAAGGTAGGTAAAATGAGGACCCAGATTGTTGGGCGCAATATGCTGACTCTGTAAACCGCTTAGAGAGCGCTATAAAGCACTATAAAGCGGTATATAAGTCTAAGTGCTATTGCTATTTTGTGGAGTTGAAGTTCACACATCTTTAAGTTGCCAAAGTTGAGAAACACTATTCCAAACAGAGGGAAAGAGGAAAAATTTGATCAAAGAGCAATGAAACCAGAAAATAAACCAAGACTGCTAATGCCATTAAGCCTAATTCAACATGTCTGTTATCAATGTTGATAGAAAAAAAGGCAACTTGTTGTATTTATGGAGAATGAAAACATATAACATTGCCTTGTCACAAGTATATACTGTATATATTGTAGAGTCACCTTTAGCAAGATGGGCAGTATATAGAAGGAAGGAAGGAAGGAAGGAAGGAAGGAAGGAAGGAAGGAAGGAAGGAAGGAAGGAAGGAAGGAAGGAAGGAAGGAAGGAAGGAAGGAAGAAGGGAGGGAGGGAGGGAGGGAGGGAGGGAGGGAGGGAGAGAAAATGATCCAATCTATATAGTGCCCACTTCACCCTAACAACCGTACCATTCAAGCAGTAATCCACTAAAACAGAAATTAACAAGCAAACATACTTTCTAGTTGTTAAATACATCATATTAAGGCAAAGAAGAAACATGGAATATGCCCAGTCTAGAAAAGCATAAACCAGACATCAGAAGCCCTGCATGTAACATGATTCTGTAGGGCATGTAGGGCTTTATAGATGATAATCAGCACCTTGAATAATACACAGAACCCCACTGGAAGCCAGCACAACTTGCAAAGTTGAGATGTTTCATAGGTTAAGAGGGTATGCCAAATACTACCCACAAATAGTAAATACTAATCAGTTAACATACCAATTAAATATGAGCATACAAAATATGCATACATTCTACCAGCTCTCCATTTTACCAGCCAATTAAGGATGTAATTTTTAATTTTGCCCCTTATTGCAGATTGTCAAATTGAAAGTTATGCCCATAGGTCACAGATGTTGTTGCAGACATGGTTTACTCACTGCAAACAACAGTAATGTCATATGTTGCTCCCGGCTAAGCAATGACTTGCATAAGTCATGTCTACCTGGATTCTGTTACATGCAAGAACTGTCAATTTAAAATGACTGAGTTTTATTGTTCATATGTCAGCAGTTAGAATGGAAGTGAATATAACTGGGGCTTTGGGAAGGATATTAAGATTATGATGCAACTAAAGTAGAAAAGAATTAGCATACGAGACTTCTGGGTTTGGGATTCCCCCTATATTTCCCCACATAATCTAAGCACTCTTTTGTGGTACTTCTGCTGAATGCATTCCTTATTTAATACAATGTGAAAAAGCAGAATTTCCCTACCTTTACATTGATTTCTAGGATTTCTATAATATGCAGCATCTTCAGTGCCTACAACTGGGGAGGGAGAGGGAGGGAATGGCAAGGTGAGAAGGATGGCATGGAATTGTGCCTCCTGGGCTGCCCCACAGCCCACACATTCATATGGCAAGAGTTCTAAAGATGTTTATTCAAAGCCCTGGTTGAAAAGAATGTTTAATCAATACCTTCTTAACTACGGTATAACAAGGAGAGGGCCAGCTTCAGCGACAACGGCAAGGTGACTCATATCTCTCCTTAGTAGAGACAAAATTAGCTGCTTCAGTTATATGTAACTATGATGGGACTTGCAAAAGATACTTCATGGAAAACGTAATAATGTGGAACAACATATGTAGGTAAATCATTTTGAACAGAATCCAGAAAGCCACTGGTAGCCAGTGCAACTCTTTCAACATTGAATTACGTGGCACTTTTTGGAAGCACCACTCACCCCCATGCTGCCAGATGCAATTTTGGGTTATCTTTGAGACTATGCAGTGATGAACATGTTGCAGTAATTCCACCTTGAGATTCTTTAGGTATTTCTACTTACGAATGACACATCTTCATCAGCTGAAGCTGATGAAAAACCTCATTCTCACCAGTATATTGTGGCTAAGCAAGCAACAGCACTGAATTCAGGCAGAACATTAAGCCGCAAGCCTGGTCCTTAAGATGAACAGTGATACTGTCCATATCTGATATTTTTCACACTCTGATGTCCAACTTCCTGGAAGCAGCAACAACTTCTTTCTCACCCAAATTCAAGTTTAATTTATTTTTCCACATCCAGTTCTTTACAAATTAGAGATATGCAGAGACTTTTGTGACTTGAATTCCAAGAAAAGGAGAAATATAACTACCATCAGTGTATTAGTAACTATTGATTTTGAACCTACCCATGATTCTTGCAACAGTACCATATAAATCTTAAATAAAATGGGAAATAAATTACAACCTTTCAAGAACCTCCATGGACAATTCTTTTTAAAAAATGCTTTTTATAAAAAAAATGCTATGGACATAGTATACTCAGACTTCAGTAACGCTTTTGACAAAGTAGACCAAAACCTACATCTTGGCAGCAGCCAAAAAAGCTAATATAATCCTTAGTTGTATAAACAGAGGCATAGAATCAAAATCATGTGAAGTATTAGTACTGCTTTATGAATACTTAGTAAGACCACATTTGGAATACTGCATCCAGTTTTGGTCACCACATTACAAAAAAAGATGTTGAGACTTTGAAAAAAGTGTAAAGAAGAATAAATAAAATGATTAAGGGCCTGGAGACAAAAACATATAAAGAATGATTGTAGGAATTGGGTATGGCCAGTCTAGAGAAAAGAAGGGCTAGGGTTGACATGATAGCAGTATTCCAGTATTTAACAGAATAACAGAGTTGGAAGGGATCTTGTAGGTCATCTAGTCCAGTAGTTGCCAACCAGTGGGCCGGGGACCACTGGTGGTCCGTGAGAAAATTTTGGTGGTCCATAGAGAAATGTCACCCCCAAAGCACCCCCCAAAGCACCCCCTGAACGGCTGTCCTTGCGATGTCAACTATTCAACTGAAGTGTTATAATATATCATGTCTTGCTCAACAGATTTTCAAATTATTTGATTGTGGTGGATATTTTAATATTTTGGTATACAGTTAACTATTTTGGGCTTCCTTTTGGAATAATAAGTAGTTTGCAAACACAGAAATTCAGTACTAATTTTATCTGAATTAACTGTGTTGTGGATCACACTTGGAATATAAAGCAATGGTTTTCAATCTGAGATTTGTGGGTTTCAACATGCTAAGCTGGAGAATTCTGGGCCTTGAAATCCATACCTCTTAGCTGCTGAGGTTGAGAAACACTGGCCTAGTATTATAAAATCCAGGAAAAGTTTCATGATTTGTGACTTTAGTTGTTCTGGAACTAGGCTGAAAAAAAAAGCTGCAGTCCTAGAATGTCAAGTCGCTATTGCTCTTTGGACAAAATGACTCTGGCTGAAGAAATCTAAACCTCTAATTTTAGAGATGCTTTCTATACTTAGTTGGCTGCTTTACCATTTGTACACTGGCAAATAAGTTTCAGTGGCTTTTTACTCATTGGGACTTACTTTCAAGTTAACAGTGCATAGGGTTTACAGGGCATAGTAGTAATAGTGTTGTCCGAATGGCTAGCTCTTTCTTGCCTCATTGTAAAATGACTTGTGACACAATTATAAGTTGTCCGAATGGCTAGCTTTTTCTTGCCTCATTGTAAAATGACTTGTGACACAATTATAAGGCCTCTCTGCCAGCCATTCCTCTCTCTTAGTCCTCAGCTGAGTGTGTCACCTTTTGGCTATATCTGAGCCCTGATATATCATAGGAAGCCCTTGTCTAGTGACCCCAATTGTGATCTGCAACTCAATCATTAAATGAAGCAATTGCTAAGTGAAACCATGGTTATGTTTATGATCTTACTTCAGCTTTGCTTTGCTTTCCAACCCATAATAGCAATAGCACTTATATACTGCTTCATAGTACCTTATAGCCCTTTCTAAGTGGTTTACAGTGTCAGCATATTTCCTCCAACAATCTGGGTCCTCATTTTTCCGACCTCAGAAGGAGGGAAGGCTGAGTCAATCTTGAGCCGGTGGGACTCAAACTGCCAAACTGCTGGCAGCTGGCAGTCAGCAGAAGTAGCCTGCAGTACTGCATTCTAACCACTGTGTCACCTCAGCTAAAGGTTGTAAATATGGGGATTGATCTCAAAGTTACTTTATCATCACCATCGTAAGTGCAAACAGTTGCTGTATGAGGCAGTCACTAAATGGAGACTACCTGAACAATTAAAACATGTGACAAGCATCCTTCAGAGTGGTGTGGTGGCCTAGAGGTGGGGCTCTCACCTCACAACCAGGAGTCTGTGAGTTCAATCCTAGGTAGAGGCAGACATTTCTCTCTCTTGGCACACTGAGAATATACCTGCTGAACAAAACTCCGTATTGGTGACAGGAAGGGCATCTGGCCATTAAAACTCTAGCTCTGCTAGCTCCATTCAGTTGCTCAGAGTCCACCACGCAAGGGATTATGGGGTTGTTAAATGAAGATGATGATGATGACAAGCATCCTTCATGGCCCCTGTGCCTTTTCCCTTTATTGTTCTCAACCTTACAAACCAAATGCTTGAGCATTTTGCTCAGGGACAACAAATCATAACTTATCCCAGGTAAATAAGTAGTAAAGAATATCAGCAGATCAGCATTTTTAGCTCCTTCCTTGTAATCATGGCTCTCATTCTAATTTATAGCTCCTCTACTTCCAATGCTTCATGAATTTATAAACAGTGCAAGAAGAGAAACAATAAGCCAGAGGCAAAGATATTTAAAGCATCCCCCAATCAACTCACACAGCTCACAAATCAACTCCCAATCAACTCACACAGCTCACAAATTTATGTCCATTTATTATATGTCTATTGGTTTGCAAAGTATTCACTAATCTGTTACACGGATGAGTACAACAGATAGACTCTTTTTGCTGAGCAGCCACAAATGGTACTGGAAACGAGCATTGGTGATAAAGTGTATTATCTATGAATCTTGAAAGTGACATGAGCATGCTGGGTTTCTTGCTAACGTAGCACTGTTCCTGGGCTTATCTGTATGCCTGGCTGGGAGAAACCTGAGCTGGAGATAGCAGAGGAGAAGTAGGACATGTCAGCCAATGTGTTCAATTTCAAAAGAGCCACAGATTTGGAAGAACCCTTGCTCAGAGTAGCAAAAATGGAGAGAAGATGAACATGAACTCATTTTCAAAGATGCAAAAGAAACTTGTAGTCCCAAGGGCCTCCCCCCCCCAACCTTACTACAAATTAGTAGCACTGAATGTCTTAAAGAAAACTGTGATTAAATATAGGACTAGCCCCTGTGCAACTGTGATTAATCTCATTCAGAGTTGAATAAAAGTATAAAAAATTAGTTTTTATCTTGGCCCCACTTGTTTCTTTGTTCTCACAATATGTTTTAAGGGTATGCCACTCAAAGTACAAAGTGCATCCCTCAGCCTGAAAAAGTTGCTGTCTTAAGAGTTGTACAGCATCAAATATAGTTGCTTTGCGGAAAAGGTTCTATATTTTGAATATCGTAAGCAATTCTGAGTTAAAACAAAACAAAAATTCAAGTTCACCTCAGGTGCTTGTAAAAATAGGATCTTGCGACCTTATTTTATGGTGAAACAAAACTTCATCTTTAAAACCACTCTTTAAATTTAGGGTAACCAATTTTTCATACGTGATTAATAGATGTTTATTTTTAACCATATGATGTATGGGACTGACCTCTTTTTCTGATCATTAGAATTATTTTTCAGCCTCCCTTCTGCTTCTGAAATATTTATTAATAAAATTTTCATGACCGCCCATCTCACAAGCGTCACAGAAAGTGACTGTGTTACATCCAATATTATCATAGAACATAGAATAATAGGGTGGAAAGAACCTTGGAGGTCTTTTAGCCCAACCCACTGCTCCAGAAGGAGACCCTATATCATTCCGAAAATATGTCTTCTTGAAAACCTCCAGTGATGGAGACCCACAACTTCCACAGGTAAGCTGCTTTTGTCAGCCGGATCTCCAAAATGTGATTTGCAATTTGCTTGCCTTCGGCTGCCATGGAAATGGGGAGAGGGGTTTTGGCATTTGGGGTGTGGAAGTGAGCTGGTTTGAAGTGTTCCCATGAGAATTGGAAGAGAGGATTGCTAGTGGAGGTGTTTGAACTTTTCCAAGGCCAACCGTCCTGGGCCTCCAGACAGAGGCATCCAACATCTGCTGAAAAGGTTTCCCACAACATCATATTGGATGCTGATTGACCTTTATGGGCTAGACCCTGTGGGGAGAGATTTGGGGGTTACTTTGATTTTGCCGCTATCTGTTCATTCTTAGTAAAAGTACCTTCTCTCTAAACCTATGGAATTGGGGTTTTTCTTAAGATTTGAATGGAGGCAGATCTGATAGTTTTCCTGATTAATTGTTCTGTCAAGAAATTTCTTCGTAGTTCTAGGCTGAATCTCTCTTTAATGATCTTCCACCCATTACTTCTTTTCCTGCCCTCGGGTGCTTTGGAGATTAGCCAGACCCCTTCTTCTTTGGAATAGCCCATCAGGTCTTGGATGACTGCTATCACATCACACACAATCCTTCTTTTCATCAGATTGGATGTCCCCTCAATTGTTCAGGGCCCTTATAACCTTTGTTGCTCTTCTCTAGGTTTTCTAGATTCTCAACATTTTTTTCCTATTGTGGTGACCAGAATTGGACACAGTATTCCAAGTGTGATCTTGCCAATGCAGTATGAAGTGGTACTATCACTTCATATGATTTTGATACTATCCCTCTGTTGATGCAACCTAGTATTGCATTATTAGTCTGGCAGCTGCAGCACACTGCTGGCTCATACTTAAGTGGCAGTCACTTAGAACACCTACATCCCTCTCATGGTAGCTATTGTTGAGGCAGGTACCACCTATTCTGTAACTGTGCATTTGATTTTGGCCTATGTGTAGGGTTTTGGACCTTATTTTTCTCAGCTCTTAATTGCATTTTGTTGAGTTAGGCCCAGTGTTTAAGTCTGTCAAAGTCCTTCTGAATCTTGGGCCTATCATCTAAAATGTTGGCAATTTCCCCCAGCTTAGTGTCCTCTG
Organism: Notechis scutatus; assembly: GCF_049901735.1. NCBI lineage: Eukaryota > Metazoa > Chordata > Lepidosauria > Squamata > Elapidae > Notechis > Notechis scutatus. The sequence goes on along the minus strand of NC_142010.1, from coordinate 166,470,547 downwards.
CAAATTTGATGAGTTCCCCTTCTACTCCCCCATCTAAATCATTTATGGAGATGAAGACGAATGTCTTTTGTTCCTCCACAGAGTTTCTGAATTATTCATATTTACTAGCATGGGATTCTTCTTTGTGGTTTATATGAGTTGAGGGAAAAGGGGAGTGTATCATCGTGGATGGGGGTGCATGATCTATATGTGGCAGGAGATCTGGTAAATGTAGATGTATTTGTACAAGTAGATTCAACAATTACAGAAAAAAGGAAGCAGAATTACCAAATGTTAGTGCCTGGAATAAAGTCAGGGATGTCTGCAGAATGCGGTTAAAAAAATAATGGCCACCATAGTACAAGCCAATCCCAAACTGTTTTTATGTGCCATCTGTACGATGCTTATAAAAACAAAGCAGGGCTTTGATCACACCACTGCAACCACCATTTTGACTTTTTGGAAAATACTGCTGAATGATTTGCTTGAAGTAACTTTTATTTCAAAGAACTCAAGTGAGACGGGCCAAGCAGGACCAATGGAGTCAAGGCAATGACTGGGATGTACAGAGTCATTTGAATATGATCAGTCAGTACTGAAATCAGCAGCAAGGAACACACTTCTTGAAAACCACAGAGCCATACTTCGGCAAGAAGCAAATCTAATATGCCAAATGCTAAGCTTCAGCTTCCCTTCAGCCAATGTGCAAAATTTCTGCTCCTGGTCAAAGCAAACCTTTAAGAAGCTTCCAGAGTAGCATTGTGCTATTCTTCTCTGATTTATCGAGCATCAGTGTTTCTCTATTTCCTTCCTAAAGTGAAGGGATTTCATGGCTCCGCTCATTATTTAACAATCTCCTCTTACCAAAGTTCTCAGGCAGAGAATTTGATGTGATAAATCACTTCCTTCTCCTGCTTAGGATGCCAGAACTCTTATTCTGAAAGGATTTCTCTTTCCTAAAGTTCCAATTTCCTTTTTGACAATGCTTGATTGATTTCTCTAATCCATAAACAAAGTCGTTTAGTTTCTGCAACGAAGCCCTCCTCACCTATAGAAGAGTTTGGTTGCCAGCGTATGTTTTCTTGCTATTTTTTTTTCCTGATGCAAAGAAATTATCACTTACTTGGCCACATTTATGTGGGATGCTGTCTTATCCCAGCACTAAGTATGGCTCTGTAACAATATATATGCAAAGATTTTTTTTGTACTGTCAGGAGAACCCATATTCTTAAGATGATCAAACTGCAAACTGCATTGCAAGATGTTTGAGTTTGGATAAATAAATTAGCTGCATGAGGCCCCACCACTCCAAATTATAATGATGCAGTCAAAATACAGTCTACCACTTCAGAGAGAAATAGTTAAGATGGAAGTTTTAATCTGAAAAGCAAGAAGATGATTGGAACCATATTGCTTACATGTCTCAGCCATCAATAAAAAAAAATGCACAGATTTGGTCATCTGTATTCTTTTAATCCAAAGATGAAAGGTTAGGAAAAGATATGAATAGTTTGCTTAATTCTGCGTCTGGTTTGGTCCCCAATACCAGAACGGAAGTTGGCACATCACACCAGGTAGGCACTATGTTTGAGGTCACTTCACTTTCTGGAAAACCTGGACACAAACCTCATTCTCTGCTGTCATGCGCTAGAAGAGAAAAGGTCAGTCAAGAAGCAGGAAATACAGTTATGCTTGAGCAGTGATGGCGTTACTTTTTGTTGTGGTGTGCCAAAAGCGCGCACGCATGCGTGCCAGCACCCACAATGCAATGCGTCCCGCCCCCCCGCGCATGCATGTGCAATACCCCTGCCCCGCGCCCCTTACCTGCACTGCGCATGCGCGTGCCTCCCAGCTGATTTTCAGCCCATTTGAGGCCATTTTCGCCCTCCCGGAGGCTCGAAGAAAGCCTCTGCAGCCTCAGGAGGGCAAAAAACGGGCCTGTTTTAGCACTTCCGGTATTTCCGGAAGGCCCGTTTTTCCTAACAATTGCCATCAATAGAAGTACGACAGAAATCTCAGTGCGAACATCTCTACTTTGCACCTTCCAAACCTACAGACAACCTTCTTCATTAATTTACAGTTTTCCAGATACACAATTCTCTATGCCTATAATAAAGGGAAGTGCTGAAAGCAATGTCCCAAGCTACATTTCAGCAGAAAAAAGGAGTTTACAAAAATGGCTTGTATTGCTCAACATAAATATTCATTCACAAAAAAAAAACATTCACAAAAAAAAAAAAAAGATTTTGAAGCGTAAGGCTGTTGTATCAGATACTGGGCAAATTTCAAAGGCCTACAAAAAGATTTGTCGTGGATACTTTTAGTAACTGGCTGCTTTCAAATCTACAAAAGTAATCTAACTATCCTAAAATAAGGTAGCAGGGCCGTGGGGAAAGAGTCAACCAAATGACATTTCTGTTTTATGTGTCTTGTGCCAAGTTTCCACCTCCTTGAGGCTCCTACTTGCTTTTGAAAGTAGCTACTTGGTCAAACCTTACAGGTTTTGGATTCAACTAGATAAGGCAAACCTGTTGCCCCTCCACCACCATCAACAGGAGAGACAATCCACCAAGAAGTTAAGCAGTTCAACATTGATTGAAGAAAATATTTTTTTTGTAAGCATATGCATGCCTATTCACTTTAATTTCAAAGGAAAACTTCTGAGGTGGATTTGTACCCACTCCATCAAAGGTCTTAAGTACTTTACTGTTTCTTTCAGAATGTATGATCCAAGAATTTGTACTATAGTACGGAAACAGCTTGTTTCAATAAGGAATGTTACCAGGAGAGAATTCCGGAGCAAGCCCATACCTGCCAGAGCTGACATATAATATTCCACAAGTTTGCTTTCCTCTATGGATAAGGGGCAAAACCACAAAGTTCAGAGTCTAAAATTACTTAATTCCACCTCTTAGTTGGAATCATTAGAGGAGTGCTTCTCAGCTTTAGCAACTTTAAGACGTGAGGACTTCAACTCCCAGAATTCCCCAGTGGCTGGCTGGGGAAACATCCATTATTTCATGCTGAAAAGTGCAAGTGAATTTTCACCTAGCTGTTCTCTAGCTGTCTGCAATTGGTTGTGGTTGGATTTATTCTTTTCTAACTTTCTAGCTTTAAGGGAGTGCCAGTGAGCTGAAGAACACCGTAGAATTGTAGTTAGGGTATTCTGTCCATATGGTTTGGGATGAATGCCTAATTTAGTACTCTTATTATTAGTCTTATATTCCATTATTTAAGATATGGCTTCATAATTAAATTAGCATTATTATAAAGTACACTATAGTGTGCTATTATTTAAAAATGCAGAAACATTACTTAAGTGTTCTTTTAAGTAAAGAATGTTTAAGATTGTTATTGGATGGGGAGATCTGGTGAGAGGGATGTTTATCTTACACTACCAAGAATCTGTTTTCTCACACTCTCATCAAATCACCCCTGACTTTCAAGGCATTTTATATTTGCTGGAAATTTTGTGGCACACTTTTCAGTAAGACCGGGCTATCTTTCAGAATGTACTGCAATCTACTTTTTCTCTGCACAATGATCACAATTCAATTTTTCCCCAGGTTTTCGGAGTATTTATTCAGCCCAGATGTCAGCATTCCCTACATACTTGACACAGCAGCCTGTGCTAGAGGGAAAGGCCATGAACTGCGTAGAGAGGACACAGCTCAGAAAGACCAGAAAAGCCCATGTCTGCCAAACTGCCACTGGAACCACTTACCTGAGGGCGGCTGTAAAAAAAACATGTTGTTTACTAGCACCAAGGCTAAAATTCTGAGCATCAGGCACAGGGGACGCTTTGCTTTGATTTCCTCTCCTTCCCTGGTGCCCCAGGAGCCGTGGTCAAATTTCAAAGAAGAGTGCGGACAATGGGTGGCTCCCTTGCTCAGCCGACTGAACTTTTGAACTCTTGGGAAGGATGTTTTTGTCAAGAGGCCATTGCCTCCCTGAGAAAGCACACAGAAGTTGGCCGACTTCTTGGTTTTTCTGAGCTGGGATTGGGGAAGAAGACCCATTCTGTGCTTTTGGAAATGGGGGCGGAAGTGGGAAAAATTGCTCACTCCTCCTTACCAGATGCAGTTGATCCCCTTCTAGCCAGTGCCTCCAGCCCCGATTCTGTTTCTCCCCTTTCTGTTCACACACCAGCTGATCTCCATCCCAGTAAACAGTTGTCTGAAAGCAGCAGGAGGGAGGAAGGGGGGGTGGGGAGAGAGAAAAGAGAAAGGGGCAATGACATCACTTAAAATAGGAAAGAGCCTTCTGCTGGAACATGCCTCAAATAAAAGCAGCTCTGGGTAATGCAGCCATCCAGGACACTAGGAGAGAGTCTTATCTTAACCACGTTGTTGATTTTGTTACAGACAGAAATGGGAAGTGAAGCGATGGCTAAAAATCTTATGTGTGCAAATCCCCATGAGAACTATTCTGCCTTAACCTCAATAGATGCAGACCCCAAATAAGCGGCTTTTCTATTCCATGACTAAAGTAGGTACGTGGCAGAATTTAAGCTTCTAAACATTTGTGTTCCATAACTGTTGTGATTTTCCCTCCTCAGAGCATGTTGATTTCCCCAGAACCGAGCCACTCTGTTAAGAAAAAAATTAGGGCTTCCTGTAATGCAAAAGAAAGCCGTTGTTCCAGATAGCTGGAGGGGAGAGAAATCCTAATCCTATCCCTAAGATTAATTTTGAAATAAATTAATCTTGACCAATCCAAGACAAGGGATTTCTTCCCAATTCTTTAACAAAAAAACAAAACAAAACAAAAGCAACACCCCTCTCTAAATCCATGCTACAATGAAAATATTTTGTTTAGGTACAGCTACAAAATATTATCTCTTCTCCAACATGATGCTCTACAGAAGTGAGAAATGACCAACTTTTGTCATTCAGAGCCAGCACAGCAATGCAGTTAAATTATAGACCCTCTGGGTGGGCTATGGGATCCTAGCCTGGGGAAGGCTGGTCTATGGGAAGAGAAATACGTGCTGAATGTGGGTTACAGGTGATGTGCAACCTATCCCATTAACACTGAGACTTTTTCTTCTGACGTGAAAACACCCAAACCTGGGTATTTTCTTAACCAGAAAAGAATAGACATAGTAACAATTCTCACTGCTAACTTTTCCAAGGTTCAAAGTCACATACAGTATATGGGTTAATCATTTTTAAAATCCAAATTTTGTTTCTTAGGTCTGCCATTCATTTTCTCTGAACTCCGTCAGCAATCTGAAGAAATCCTGGCTAGCTTCCAGTGTTGTTGAAAATTGCCATAATAAATCCAAGCACTTTAAATACTTGACATATTTTATCTAAACCTTAAAATGTATGTCGGGGTTATTCACTGTCCTTTCCCTTGCATTGTAACTTCCTTTCAAGAAAGTGTTTTTTTAAGGCAGTACAGTGTGCTTAGCCCAATCCAAGCAAACTGGCTGAGAATAATGGGAACTATAATCCAATGTGTTTTAAAGAAGATCAGGTTGGCTTAGCTGATGAATAGTTCATTCATCTTTCATTTATGAAAATGAAATGATTCATTCACAAAATAAATTAATGCATTCCTTAAGCTGTAGCAGTGTGCCTGGCTCTACCTACAAAACTACTCAGCATTAGTCTGAATTCAATCCAGAGTTATCAGGATTTTAATAAATTTCCTGTGTGTTTGTTTGTTGCTTGCCTGGTATTGCAGAAAGAAAGAGTCATTAAGTTTCTGTTGCAACATACATTTTACCAATCACAAGCTTTGCCAGCTAAAATGGAGCTTATTTTACATAATGGATAAGCTCTAGCTTGCATTAAAAATTTGTTCAAATTATTTCATCATGTGAGCAGTTTATCATGAGAGACTTATAGGTCTTGGGAGCAGGAAACTCTCCAATCATCACAGAGACTGCTCATAAGAATAGTTTTTAAAGTCCTGGTGTAAACTGGCTACTCATAAAATTGGATTATTTGCATAAATAAGACTGAATCAATGTGTGAATTAACTCTCTCTTGCTTGCTTGGAAATTGGCAGAAAACCAGCCTCTGAAGAACTTTGTTGATCTAATTCAACTCTGGATCAAGAATCTGAATGTAAACAATGTGTTTTTTCTTCTATCCAGAAGCTCTTTCTTATGAAAAGGCACTGACCCAATTTCTCCCTACATTTCACCAAAGGCTTTGTCTCTTACCTGGCACTTGCGGCCATCTACTGGCCCCAGATCCTCTTCAAACTCAACCCCAAGGTCAAAGTCCATGACATAGTTTCTCAGAGAAGTTAAGGTGCGAATAGTCATATGGTCATCCGTGTGGATGATCTCCTTGTCTGGCTTCAGGAGACAAACCAGCTTCCTCAGGGCCACATTGATATCTAACCAGGAGATTACAAGGACTAAAGTTAAATAAATGTTGAAGGGTAGTGTCTACGTACCCCAAAGGCAATCAGAATACTGTAAGTAACAATGCATGGAAACCACATCCTTGCTACCCATTTCCCCCCACCCCCCCCCACCCTATGCATTATCTCAGTTCTTCCTCATTTGGGACAAGTAATAAAGGAAGATGAAAACAAGAATCTCATTTTAATTCATACCTTCCCTCCCTCCCTCCAACAATCCAAGGCAGCAAACATAGTAAAAAACACACACATCTAAATCAAAGACCCTTCTTTTAACCCAATTGTTTAAACAGCCTTGTCTTTTCTCACCAAGCTGCCCTAAAAAAACAGAGCAGTGACTAAACCCCTGAGCTACAAATCAGGAAATCCCCATTTAAATCTCACTTCTGCCAGGAATTAATTGGAGGCCTCCAAGCAGATTTCTCTCCCCGCCTATAATACAGCAGTAAGGTTGCATTGGAAAGTGCTGTGGTCCTTTAAAGCAGGGGTCTCCAACCTTGGCAACTTTAAGCCTGGAGGACTTCAACTCCCAGAATTCCCCAGCCAGCTTTGCTGGGAGTTGAAGTCCTCCAGGCTTAAAGTTGCCAAGGTTGGAGACCCCTGCTTTGGAGTCACAATGAGCTGTGGGTTCATAATATAAATTGATATTGATATTAATTGTTGGGAAGGGCAAGGTTTCCATGAATCAAGCATTGCTCCTGGTGATGGTGTAGACTCATCCCAGTAGTTTTCATGATAAGGTGGAAGTGGTTTGCCAAGGTCAGCTCTGCTCCTCCCTGGTGCTTTGCCATCCAACTTCTGGCCAGGAGCATCTCGGCTTAGCCCTTCTGAAATCGGGCAAGGTGGATTAGATTGGGGCCATCAAGAAAAGTCCTAGAAAGAGGAGATTATCCTAACCTTTTAGGAGTAAAGAAAGATACTGGAATTTAACTCTGCCCAGATTACGGCCATCCGAGGGTTGGCGGTTCCCCTGAAACCAGGTGGAGCCGCGAGAAAGCGCTCTGGGCGCCACCCAGTCCCGCCAGCCTTCATCACCAACATCGCAAAACTAATCGGGAGCAATTGGGCGGCCGGAAAATGGCGGGAAAACAAAACCGAGAGAGAGAGAGAGAGAGAGAGAAAGGTTCGCTTACCCAAGGCGCGGAGATAATTCTCCATATTGTCCTGAGACACGAAGCGGTAGTAGCCGCTGAGATTGGGAGGCATCGCAGCGCAAGAGGACGACGAAGGCACAGGACGAAGAAAATGGGCAGCGGGAGAAAGGCTCACAGAAAGGAAGGAGGGAGGGAGGGAGAGAAAGAAGGAAGGAAAGACGGGGAGAAGAGAGGCGGCGGCAGCTGAAACAGCAGAAAACAGCCCGCACCCGGAGCGCTGCTGGGTCCGCCGCCTCGACTTGGACTTCTTTCCCAGCCCTCCCTCGGCCTTTTATGTAGTGCCGAGTCCCGCCGCCCTAAGAGTCACTCCGCTCCAGCCCGCGCGGGCGGGGGAAGCCGCGCCAGAACCCTTTTCTTCTCTGCTATTCTCCTTTTCTCCTCTTTATATCACACAAAACCACGAGGCAGGTAAAAACAACAACAGAAACACGGCGACCTTTGCAAACCTCCAATCGCTCCCCTCTCTTTATCCAAGTGCAAGTTAATCAGGCTCCGTGCCTGGTTCCTAAGTGGATAGGAGACCACTTGTAAATCCCAAAGTTTACGGGAGAAGGGTACGTTGAACGGCAACCCGGTCAAGGCAACAACTGTTTCGGTTGTCTTCCTAAGAAAGCTGAGTTGGCCTTTCCTTGAAATCACCAGGAGCTGAGCTCGACTGGAAGACTATTCTAGCAGGCAGACATTTCTAACTATTTCAATAGTCCCCTGTAGAGTGCCCGCAGTTACTCCTGTTGCCTTCTGCACACTTCCTCTTTCCAAATAATCGTCTGCCTTGACGCTCCTGCTGTTGGGCAACCCTGACAGTGCAGTTACCAATAGTGCTATATGTGATCCCAGCCAATTCAATAATTTCTGACTTGAGTCTACATCTGCACATTGTGAAGACGCGGCCATAGAGTTTAATGACAGTTTAATGACAGGCATGAGATGAGGAGAAGCGGCTGCTCACTTGGGATGCCCCCGTCCAGCCTTGGCCACCTGTAAACATCAAAATGGCTTCCCAGTTTTCTAGGCGAGTCTGTCCTCAAAAACTCCGCAAACCTTCGTGGCTAACTTCTAGACGGATGGTGAGAGAAGTTGTTCTCAAGAGGGGAAAAGCACTCTTCCCAGACCGGGAGTAGAAACCAGAACATTTCTTCGTCGTTTTTGGAAAGCATTCTGAGTTCCCTGTCTCACGTTTATACATTGTCTTTTTAACATCATTATAAGGCATCGCATGCATTTATACGGTAACCCCCGAATACACCCTAGGAAAGGTATTTCTGTGCGGGAGTGAAAGCAAAAAAGAGACTGACTCAGCTCTGTGTATTGAATTCACAACCAAGAGCAAACTATTCTGCTCGCGGTCAAATCACAGCTACTTTAGGTTGCCCAAGAAAACAGGCCCCCCTCCCACCAAGCAAACTCAGCACCTTCTTCAGGCTGATTTACACATGCATATGGCACATCCGTTGGTGTATTTGTGTATGAATGAATCGCAGGGGTGCAACTTACCGCAGACAATAGTTCTGTGAATTACTCACAGCCAAATCTCAATAACCCTTCCAGTCATCCCGGCTTATAAATGCCTGAGGGAAATTACTCTTTGCCTTTGAGTGACTGGCTCGTCTCCAAAGCCAACTGAAATCTGGCTGATACGCACATCTGGTTTATCAGTTGAAGGGAACGTACTAGGTTGCAAATGGGAATCTGTGTGAGAAGGATCATCACAGGCAGGAGGGTTTATTTCACGGGGGGTGGGCTGTTAGTTACCCTTTCATCTGCCAACACCGCACGGCTGGGAACATTCACGCGCGAACCAACATTTGTTCCGCACTCCCCACCATAGCAAGATCGCTGCAGACACCTAGAGGTCTGACTGCGAACTTTCTCACGCCGCTCTCAGATCCTAAAGCAGAGAGATGCTTCCTTCTGTGGCCAGCCCAATCTAGAGTAGATCGCCGGGCGGGGGTGGGAGCGAGGGAGGGAGCGAGACCTTCCTTCCAGCAGCGTCCTTTGGATTTCAACTTGCGGTGCACGAACTGGGCGTGCGTTTCTTTCCCCTGACTCCCCCGACCTCCCCGCTAGCAAATCAGACGGAAAACGGGGTTGGGAAAGCGGAGGGGGAAAAAAAAAGACCCTTCATTGCCAACTGCAAGTCCCTCTAAAGTTCCTAGTCTATTTGCCTGCACGCGACAAGGCGCTCGCGTGCACACACGTGCCCGCGCTCACCCACCCCCCCACCTCCCTTCTGGCCTTCCCACGCCCTCCCTACCCCTAAGTCTTGGTCCCCTCCCCCTCCTGCAGCACCTGGCTGGGGCGCCCCTCGTATTGGCTGCGAGGGCCCATCAATCAGCGTCGGCCGCTGCTGACATCATGCTGCAGTACAGGGGCTGGGCCGGACCGGAGAAAGGAGGCGTCCGGGAGCTCCAGTTGGCGCCCCGTCCCGGGCAGTGCCTCGACAGCCGACCCCTGGGTCTGGGTGGGAGCAGATCGTAGCGACAGCCGCCAAGGCACTCTCCTTCGGCGAACGAGCCCAAGCCACCAAGCCTATCCCGGACAGCGAGCGGTATTTTCAAGGCTTTTCTAAAATGGGCTGGGGGATGCCCCTCGCCTCCGCCCCTCGCCTCCTCCTCCTCCTCCTCCTCCTTGTCTCCTGCGCCCTCGGCAACAAAGGTGAGCCAGTCGAGGCGCCCGGACTCCCCAAGGAGAGGGCTGGGCTGGGCTGGGTGGGTGTGTGGCTGGGAAGCTCTTTGAGCGCCCTCCGTGCCTCTCCCATCTGGCCAAAGCTGGAGCGCAGCTCTTCTGCCTGCCTGCCTGCTTTCTAACCCATCCCATCCATTCCCCGGGAATGCTGAGAGCGGGTGGAGAAATAGGGCTTGGCGCTAACCGTGGGGCTGCCCGCCGCTTCTCTGCTTTTGCTCTTTTGCTCCTCTGGATCTTCTCACTTGCTTCCTTCTGTAGCATCAGAGCCCTCCCCTCACCGCTTGTTCCTTGCTTTGCTTCCTTGGATTGCACACCAACCCCACCTCTACATCTCCTGTTTATCTCTCCCCTACGTTCATTTTCTGCCTGGCGTTTATCACACGCCCAGCAATTCCCAGGGCTCCTTCTGTATCCTAGTCTCTTAGGATCAAAACGTGATGGAGCTGCTTTGCTACCCACTCTCTGTTTCTAGGCTTAGTTGCCATCTTCTCTTCCTTGCAGCCTTAGGGTCTTAGTGGGTTTTGCCAGTCCGTGTAGTTCATTATTGCAAAATCTACGAATTTCAAGCAAAGGAGACGGAAACCATTGTGTTTATAGCTTCGGTATTCTGAACACGAACACAGGACATATATCTGTGTGCCTGATAATGAGAGAGATGGCTAGGTTGACCCGGGCTTACAGGTCTTAATGCAAGAACAAGAGTTCTTGGGGAAATAGAGTAATATTGGATGGAAACTAAAGGAAGGGGCTGAAGGTCCTGCATATTTTGGGGAGGTTGAGTCATCGTTCAGCACCAGCCCGCAGCAAAGGAAGGAGACAGGAGTGTGAAAAAGGCATTTGATTTCTATTACCATCGCTTTCTTCCTTAAAAAAAATTGGCATCGGAGAGGGGGAGGGCAATGCAGCAGCATTAGGATTCAGTGCGCTTGTTGGTTCTGCAGATGGAGTGGAACCTTCTCTCCCTGATTCTAAATGCACGTAACCACTGAGGTTGACTTGGCCTTGTGATCCTCGTTAAAGTCTCCCTCACCAGTGAAGAAGTCCCCTTCACCAGCTCACTGTCCTTCCATTGCAACCATCCCTTTTCTGTGCTTGAAGCAAAGGCCGCGGGGCAAGAGCTTTGTCTTACAAGGGTACCAAAGAGGGGCAGGTCATATAAGTGAGATACCTTAGAGACGTACTTGTAAGAGCAACTTGGGCTGGATTATTTATTTGTTTAAATATGGCAGGTTTGAAAACAATCTGGTGAGATGGATTTACATTCTTTCTGCCTTTTCATACCCATAACCCTAAAGCTTCAGATTCCTCTGCCGCAGTATAGCATTTTTTTTTTAAACCTCTCATGTTCTGATTTACGTTATTTTTCATTCTTCCAGTCTTGCTTTGGTTGCAAAGTGCTTGAAAGGCTCTAACTGAAGCCCTTTCCAGGCATTTTTTCAATTCAGCTATGACACCATCTGATGAATATAAATGCTTCCAAAGAACTTCTTGGCTGAATCAAACCATCTAGTCCCACAACCTCTTTTGCAAACTGGCTAATTGGAAGCCTCTGGAGACCGACAGGCAGGACCTGAAGATGATGTTTTGCACCTGTTCTTTGTCTCCACCTCTGTTTTCCTAGGCCATCTCTTTGCTGTTTAGCATAATGGGTTGCTGATAGGAATGGATTTGCCTAAACCAGTTCAAAAGCCACTGGAGCTAATGGCCACAACTGTTACCTTGAAGTTATTACCACAGAATCTGTTACATATTGTGTTCTGTGAGAGATTTTCATTTTCTAACCAGCGCTTGTGATGCTGTGTTCTAATACTCTACAAAATATATTTTTGACTACATGGTCCTTGCTGGTCCACAATCTTGATTCTAAACACTTTGTGATATTTACTATCACAAAGTAAAGTTTGGCTTTACTTCTCATGCAAGAATCTGCTTGCATTTCTGGCTAAAATGCCCCATCAAGAAATTACCCAGGATAAAAGAGCAGCAAATAATCTTGAAACTGGCATAGAGTACTATGAGATGCATCAAAGTACTTGAGCTGGAAAATCCAAATGGCATTTCCTTCATGCTAAACACTGACCCAGCCCGACAGGAAGATTATCCATATAAACCCTCCATGTTCTTACATAGCAATTTCAGGGAATGGTCAAAGCACCTGTGCCCAATATGTCTGCCTCCACTTTGACCTCTTTAAGTCCTTTTTCTCAGATGGTTTGCTCACCTTACAGGGTCATTTCTAATGATGTCACTTGAAATATTCTCATGGAACTAACCTCCAACTGTTTGAGGGTCATTAATGTCAGCGGCAAATCAGAGATGGGGTTCTGTTGCACAGGCAGATGCTTTATCTAAAGTTCCTAATAATCTCCTGTGGAAAATGTCCTTAAATTCTGAATGTCCCTAAAGTAGACATAGGATTGCTCAATCATGAATGAATGGGACACAGTTCTACCTGGAGGATATAATGTGGAGAGACGGGGGTTGTCTAGGACACTATGATCTAATTCTAGAGACCCAGTTTACTAGGGATTGGTTAGTTAGGAGGAGTGTTAATTTATAACATTATTTCTCCCCTTCTCTCTCATCTCCATCTTCCATTTTCCCTGCCCTGGAGGTTGTGCGATGAAGATTAATTTGCTATTTCTGGGCTTGTGACATTTTTCGGAGCCTCCTGCTGGCTGCAGCCTCACTGTTGAGTCTGGACTGGCTCCAGCCAACAAGATTAGCATTTCAGGCCATGAAGTGAGGCCAGAAGGAAAATGGCATGTGCCAAGACAGAGCAGTAGACACGAGGACTGTGGAAGAATGTAGAGAGGGCAGAAATGAGAGGACCCAAGCCATTGGGTTCCCTTAAGATGGGAATGTTGGAAATACGCTTTTTGCTTGAAGCCTTAAGTGAATCTTGTCATGATGAAAGAAAACTAAATATAAGTAACTTCATTTCCTCTTCAGTCTCCCGAGTTTTCAGGCTGGTGCTGGAGCCCATCCTCGGGGAAATTCTTTCCCAACCCAGATTGTATCCTGCAACATTTTACTGGGACATGTATATCTGCTTTCATTTGTTAAAGGTGTCTGTCAAAAGCTCCCTTTTTAGAAATACTATGTCGGAGCAAACAAATTGTGATGTTTTAAGCTCCCTTCTGATTTGACTCTGTGTATTTGTCTTATCTGAACCCTGAATTAAAATGTACGTATTTCTGGAGATTCACCAATCAGAAAGGATTTAAGTTACAAGATTTATATTGTGTAGAAATACACTGAGTATTATGATTTCTACCTAGGCATCAATACTAATCTTATTATATTAATTTTAGTCTTTTGAATTATACTTTAAAAAATCAATTTGGACAGAAAGCATATGTGTGTAAGCGCCTGTCCCTATGAAACTAAAGAAAATACAAGGATATTTTTCAAATTATCTGCATTCTGAATCTTGAACATTTGCTGTATAAATATTATTAAATATGTTTTTAAAGACTGATGTGACAGCCATATAAAATCATCAGCTAATTCCTAGGCAGTCTCTCTGCTTTATAGCCATAATGCTCTTTATAAAAATCCTAGACAAATAAAAGAGAAAGCTGCTATTGTAAAATAATGTCTGTCCCTTTAAGCAACACGTTAAGGAATTAAAATACCTTCCTAATCCCTTGATACTTCTCTTGATACCCTGCCAGAGGGAGGGGGCCTTAGCTACTGAGCGTTGTTCTGCAAGTGAAAATCTGCTATTGACATTGTTCCAATCTATCACAATTCTCTGAGCTGAAAAGCCTCAGTAAATATCCCCCATATTTTCTGCTCTGGCAAGTGGAAACCAGCAGGATTTAGGATGTAACCAGGATGTACCACTCCTTTCTAGGCTGGATTATGATACATTTTTCTAATCCTTTCCACGGGGGTGGGGGGGCAGGGGGCGCTCAGGGTGGCATTGTGTGACCTCCTTCTCCATTTAACCTCACCCAGACCCTGTGAATTAGCTTAAATGTCAGCACAAACACTGGGCTACTTTCTAGAGAGGCCCATTGTCCCTGAGGAGCATTTGAGCGCCTATTGGAGTTGCTTTGGGGGGGGGGGGAGAAATCCTAATTTGCTTCAGCCCCTGCTGATAGATGACATGCTTAAAAAGTATGGCACAGAATGTTGATCTTGGACTGCTGGTCGTATTTGACGAGTCGACTCTCCCGTTCTGAGTCCCCCCATCTAACTACAACAAGTAGCCTTCGACTTACAGCTACAACTGAGCCCAAAATTGCTGTTGCTAAGCAAGACATTTGTTAAGCGATTCCCCCCACCCCCATTTTACGACCTTTCTTTCCACAGTTAAGTGAATCACTGTAGTTGTTAACTTAGTAATAGGATGATTAAGTGAATCGGGTTTCCCCACTGACTTGGCTCCTCAAAAGGTTACAAAAAAGTGATCACGTGATCTCCAGGGCACTTCAATCATCATAAATATGAGTCAGTTGCCTAGCATTTTGATTATGTGACTGTTAGGATCCTGCAATGGTCGTAAGTGTGAAAAACAAGTCATAAGTCTCTTTTTTCAGTGCCATTGTAACTTTGGTCACTAAATGAACAGTTGTAAGTCGAGGACTACCTGTACAGTTATGCTGCAACGGTTCTTCCTGAATATTGGCCCCAATGCACATTCCCTGAATGAACTGTGCACAATTTGCAGCCTTAATTGTGTTGCTAAAGTTATTGGCAGGGGCAGGATTGTTTGAGTTTTTCAAGTGTTTACTCTGCTCATTCTGGGGCAGAATGAAATGCAACTTGAGAAAACAATTAAGAGGAATCACTGTTGCCAGTGAGGTATAATGAGAAGCATTATAAATGTCATTGGATAAGAACTCAGAGGATATTGATTTTTGTGTTGCTTATCGTCCTTTTTGCACTCCCAATGCTCTTAGCCAACAAGCACAAGCCTTGGATTGAAGCTGAGTATCAAGGCATTGTCATGGAGAATGACAACACTGTCCTACTGAACCCTCCACTCTTCGCTCTGGACAAGGACGCACCCTTGCACTATGCAGGTATGTCACTGGCAGGAGAGCTCATAGGTTTTTTATTAGTTACATTCAAGTGAACAGCCAGATCTTAATTGTGGCTTGTGAAATGACCTGTTTTATGCACTGCCCCAAAACCTAAACCCATAGTCTACAAACCTGAATGTATGGGTTCATGTAGCAAGTCGAAGCTAAACAAAAACGCTATGATGAAGCCTCTGTCAATTCAGACACAATAGTTGCATAAGGAAAGGTCAAATTCAATGTGATTAAATAATGAATTAGCTGGCACTTATTTTTTTTTCTTGCTAAAGAATAGACGTAAGGAAGCCTGATCCAGATTAACATCCCAGATTGGGAATTAGGCCACAGTCTTTGTGACCTGAAGTACACTGGGTCAACCATTTTAACCCCTTTTCACTATCACCTCCCCCTTCCCTTGTTAGGGTTTTTTGCACAAGGAGTTACATTTGAAGATATGGACCAAAGAGTTAATTTATTTTCCTTTAGACTAAGTTGCAGGTTTTTCACCCAGCTCAGGCATCCTTTTTTATTTGGCAGTTGTCCTGCCTCAAGTATTTTATGGCAAGACGAGTATTATCTTTTTGTATCACTACTATAACCTGTTTTTCTTACAAACCAAACCAAACACCTAATTAACCCAGTTATTTAAAGAAAGAATAGCCTCCATCTAGAAATGTATCCTTGGATAGCTCTTTCTGTAGGAAACAGATAGAGAGTAAATCCGTACAAATATAAGAAATCAATGATACATAGGGATGAGGATAATAATCCAGCATGAGATATCACTTTAAAGAGAGATTAAAGAAAAAGAGAGTTAAAAGAAAAAGAGAGATTAAAGAAAGATAGCTTCTAAGCCTTTGTGTTTATGGGAGCATTGCCCCTCAAGGTTTCAGCATCTCATGGTCTGTGGATGGCTTAAGTTCACCTGGTCCTCCAAAAATCATTGTCAGCAGCCTCTCGGCATTAATAAGGCATGTGTACTATCAGAGTACTTCCTATCATTTCCCCCCCTTGTAATAAAGATTGCACACTGGTCCTCCAAACCATGACAATTCTGCTGCTGTTCCTCTAAAACTTGTCAGCAGAGTTGTCTGCATTTCCTGCCAAAAATGACTAATTCTTTTCCTAGGAATTTCAAGAAAACTGCAGTTCAAGATAATTCGTGCAATATATAATCTAAATTTGCAGAGCAGAATCAATAAATATGATGGACTAAGATGGATTAGTGAAATTGCCTGGCAGCGAGGAATGAAAAAATCTTTGAAGTTATTAGGCTTTCTCATATATAGAATTATCTGACAATAAGACTTGCCTTAGGAACTGTATATTGTGATGTTCCATGGAAAGATTTCATATAATATTGCAGGCCCAAAGCTACAGTTTTAATGTTGGAATGTTCCAATGTAAAATCTAAGTATAGTACTTTCCATAATATAAGCAGTCTTCAAATATTATAATTTAGTGGCGTTTCCTGGTGGATGCATACAATTGTTCCTGATCAAGTCAGGAGTTGGTAATAAGAGCGAAGTTTTTGACATATAGGAAATGTGGTGGCAGGGAATTCATTTCCCACTCCGGACTACAGCTGTGTTTGCATGTTTGTCAAAGAAGCTTGTTCTTGTATGTGAGTGCTATCTCTGAATCCTTTAGAATGACATTCACCACATATGACACACACCATGGATGTTTGCAGAAGGTGTTCATGTGCAATTGTAGATATTCTGGTTTATACAAAGGCTTGTATTATCAGAGTTGTTGCTCGAGTGGAAACGAACACAGTACATTCAAACAAAAAGGCATTTCCCCCTGCAGACAGTTGTGTTGTATACCGAGATGATCTAAGGCAGAGCCGATTGGGAATGTTTGTAGCGAGTATATTCTCCTTTTCTGAATGCTTGAATAGCGCTTTCCAATTAACACTATTCGACAGGCTTTATAAATTGTGTTGGGAGACATGATGTGCCAGAGGCCCATTTATGTTGCAAATAGCTCCACATAAAAGAGAGTAGCACGGAGCATCTGCCTCATCACATGTTTTTCATTTCTTTTCTTTTACAAAGTGCGTAAAACAGGAAACCTTCAAACAGGTTCCAAGCATGCTTAGCATGGCTTACTTTAAAAAAAAGAAAAGGAATTAAAATGAAACAGTAAACCATAGTAGAGATTAATATCACATGGGCAGAAAAGTCAGAAATACCTTGAAAAAATAACTAAAAATGCCCCTATATTGCAATATGCATTTAATAGATGAAAAAAACCTGAGAGAATAAAATCATCATGAGACCAGAATAACAACAGGTGCTAGACTTAAATTACCAGAAAGAGCCAGCAGCAGCTATAGCTGAAATTCACCTGTCTGGAAATTGCCAGGGTTGGGAAATTCTGCCTTAGGATAAAGAATGGGAAAAAAACACATTCTTAGATACTGACACACCAGGGATCTGAAATCTTGCATGCATTTAGGCCAACTTCTCAAATTGGGACCAGAAATGAACCAAGAACCAATGAATTTCATTAAATTGCATTTGCGAAGGGTGAGGGGATCATTTATTCAGGCCCCACACACAGAGAGGACCACAATCAAATTTGGGTTGAGCATTTGAAATTATTATTTGTGTGTGTGTGTATGTATGTATGCATATAAAATCTCTCCATTCTTTAATTCTAGTTACAAGACATGTTTCTCTAATTGGGTGTCCCACATATTTCCATTAATGGGCCATAAACGACAGTGACTAATGTTGATCTTGCAAGTGAAACATTTTGTTTTATAGGTTTATATATTAATAAAAATGCAGTTTTCCCAGAGCAGCTTACAAAAATTTCAATAATCGTCATATTTTAATAATCTTAGATTAAAAACAACAGATAATAAGCCACAGTTATTAAGCTTGCATATTGTGCTAAGTCTTAAACTGTGCCTAGATTCACATGTAACTTGTTAGTGGTTTAGCAGAGTGTGAGCTCAATAATTATAGATATAATTATTTCCAATGATTTGGAGGGGGCTTGGACCAGTCTTGCTTACCCTAGTAGCAAAGCATAAATGCTGTCAATATTCATTCGTGCTTTGTCTGGATAGGAGATTGCACAAATTCATTTAATATTGATAGATGTTGCCAGCTGCAAAGTTGGAAAAGACTTGTCCTAGAGTGATTTGCGAACTGAATCTAGGTCATTGTCTTCTCCTCCCATGGCTCCAGATACAGTAATTGAATAGGCTGTCTATTCTCAATCAGCAAGGAATCTATACTGATTAGCTTCAGATGGATGGGCTTCCCAGGAAACGGTACTGAATAATAACTACAGAAGGAGGTAATTCCCATGTCCCATTAAAGTTGCCTCTTGTTAATTCTACTTCTGTGTTATTAAAACCTGCCAATCTCAGAAGACACCGTTAGCTCCTTCCAACACATGCAGTCTATTGAATTGGTGAATGTTGGATAACAGTGAGAATCTTTAACCCGACATTTGGATATTGGAAACAAAAAGCAAATCAGCCAAAAACTAATTACTTGTGTGTCCAATCACACTTGGCCAATAAAGTATTCTATTCTATTCTGTTCTGTTCTATTCTATTCTATTCTATTCTATTCTATTCTAAAATTGTGTTTCTCCATTAAGTCAAGCTACAGTCTACTGAGAAGTTTCCTAGCACTTATGCTGCTGAAATAACATGGAAGTACTCAAAATGCTACCAGGTTTTAATGAGTCTTGGGCATAATAATATTTCAAAGGAATCCAAGTAGGTGTGGATTAAACTCCCAGCTTTTTCCTCTGCCAATTTTTATATTATCCAGCTTTTCTGTTCGAGGAAGTTGCCAGCTTATTTCATGCTAATGAAGACAGTAGAGGGGGGAAGGACAGGAGAGAATTAAAAGGTAATGTTTCCTTTTTTCTTAATATCTCTCTTTTCCCCCCCTTTGTATTATTTGCTTTTGGGACACTAGGTGAGATCTGTGGATTCCGGATCCATGGGGCAGGAGTGCCTTTTGAAGCAGTGATCCTTGACAAAGCCACAGGCGAGGGGTTGATCCGGGCAAAAGAGCCGGTGGATTGTGAAGCTCATAAAGAACATACTTTCACCATCCAGGCCTATGACTGCGGGGAAGGACCTGATGGTGCCAACACCAAGAAGTCCCACAAGTAAGACTTATTGGATTCAGTGCTACAGTGATTTCCCTCTGAACCTGCTAAGCCTCTTGGAATATACTGCTGTGGGAGAACTGGTCTACCTTCAGGAAGGAGTTAGAATTGCTTCTTGGCTTGCAGTGAGATGTTTAAAAGTCTCTTGCATTTAATTCTGTGTTTTCTTCCTGCTGCTCACGTTAGCCCATGTAACATCATGCGTATATTAGTAGAATCTAGTGTTTAATTTAAAATGCTTCTCCCAAAACAATTCAAAGCTTATGAAGAATTACTTGTCATCGAAGCAAAGGTCTTGCCCATGTCTTCCACATTCATTTCAATATGGCAATGGAAGACCTGCAAATGAGAATGGATGTTAGCAGTTTAAAAGGTTTAATTCCTCCTATGCTCATTATTTTCTTCTTGAAAAGTCCACTCAAAGACTATTTCTCCCTTAGTCTGACTACCTTCAAAGCATTGCATGAAAAATATAAATCTTGCTGGAAGAGTAAGTCTCTTGATGAGAAAGGAAGGTCTAAAGCTTTTCTTCTCAAAAAATGTTCACTAGCATTGTAGTAAGAATGGAGGGGATCTCCTGAGACATCCTGAGTCTTAGGAAGTATAGTATGCGTGCATTCTGGTCTTATTGATCTTGAAGGTAAATCAATGTACAATAATATGTCTATGGAGATTCTCAATCATCCACAAGTGCTTTTCACAAGGCAATTGGACTTTCATGAGGGGTGAAATTTCCCCTTGAAGATGCTTTGCTTCTCATACAAGAAGCTTTTTCAGTTCTCTGAAAAAGCTTCTTGGATGAGAAGTGAAATGTCTTCCAGGGAAATAAAACCAAGAAAGTTGCCATTTGAAAAGCACCTTTGGGACCAATAATAGTATAGAGGTAGACGGAGGAAGCCTAGCATTTTTTCTCCTTTAAGAAAGGGTCTCCGGACCTAGTTGCTTACTACTCCCGCTCCCTCCACCCAGGGCCACAGTGCACGTGAGGGTGAACGATGTCAATGAGTTTGCTCCAGTCTTTGTGGATAAGCTTTATCGCGTGGCCGTGACGGAAGGGAAACTCTATGATCGCATCCTGCGGGTAGAAGCTATTGATGGTGACTGCTCCCCTCAATACAGCCAGATCTGCTACTATGAGATCTTGACTCCTAATGTCCCCTTCCTGATTGACAATGATGGTAAGTACCTGAATTACTTTCTGGAGGTTGAATTGACCCAGATGTTAGAAAGCAGTTTTTTTAGGCACAGCTGTGGAACAAGCCTCTGTAAAGGATAAACACTCCTGAATGACAGAGTTGCTTGGGATTTCCCCACCCCCTTCAAGGTGGAAATTAAAGTTATTTGGGAGTCACATTAAGGTTTTAAATCTTTGTGAGTTTTTTTAAAATGGAAAACAAATATAATGCTGTTCTCTCTCTTCCCACTTCCAAGACTAAATCCACGCACTCACACACACACACACACACGACTTAAAATAACACTTTTCTGTTTTGCTTTCAACATGAAGTTTCTTTTCATGTATACTCTTTTAAATGGTTCTTGCTTTTTTGTGCTCCTTTATCTGCTTTTCCCTTTTTACTTTTTTTTTGCCTTCCTGTGGTGTTCTTTGGTCTGCTAATGTTGGGGCTGTACTGTTTCTACCAGGGAATATTGAGAACACAGAGAAACTGCAGTACAGTGGAGAGCGCCTCTATAAGTTCACGGTGACAGCATATGACTGTGGCAAGAAACGAGCCTCTGATGATGCTGAGGTTGAAATTCAGGTGAAGCCCACCTGTAAACCTAGTTGGCAAGGTAAGAAGTTCTTTTCAGAGGCACATACATTACCTGTTTATCCTTTGATTCTCCTGATATACTGTCATCTGAATTCTTTGCCATAATTTTTCTTCCTTCCTTCCTTAGAGGTGATTATTCAATGTACTGCCTCTTATGTATGTATGTATGTATGTATGTATGTATGTATGTATATATATATATATATATATATATATATATATATATATATATATATATATATATATATATATGTATTTATATATATATATACATATGTTTATATATGTGTGTGTATGTATATATGTATAAAATATTTATATATATATATATATATAAACATACATATACACAGCATGTGGGCATGCATTATTATATATAATAAATGCATTTATATAGGATTGTGTGCATAGATGCATAGACACATTTGTGTGCATAAATGTTTAGATAATGAACTATGTTATAAAAACAGTTGACTTTTTACCATTCTTTTTTAATAATTTTAATGAAATCTGTTGCCGGAACCATATCCCACTGTTTTTAATCAATTAAAAACTATAATTAATTCATTAACTGGGTAATCCAACCAATACATTGACTATATGTTTCCATCTTAATTCAGTTTAGGGTATAAATATTTTTGAAACAAAGCCCAAACTACTCTGTACTTGTAACTTGCTAGCAAACTGTGTCTGATGCTACTGATGGTGGTGCCATAGATATTGTAAACCAGTGGCCTCCCACATTTTGGGGTGTATGGTTCTGTGGAATGAGGTTTTCCCATGGGCTGGAGGGGCTGTGGTTTCACGTGCTGCCTGCCTCCCACAGATGGGGCTTCACTTGTTTGCACAGCCCGGTTTTGGACACGCTGCAGCCTGGTTCCAGCCCACAAACTGGGTGTTGGGGGACCCTTGTTTTAAACAGTGGTGCAGCTTGGTTTCATTCTTAATTCAGTTCTTGTCCACTTGTTTAATAATATGAACTTCCCCTTTGTTTTATTCAGAAGAGACATGTAAAAGGATTGTAAGAAGGGAGGTGTTTTGAGTTTTCAATAGGGAAGGCATTTAATCAAGTTGAAATGGCACAGAATATGCATTTAAAAATTATTTGGCTTGTGGTTTTCTTTTTTAAAAAATATTAATAAGAAACACTAAAGAGATTCTGTGTCTCCTTAGGAGGATTGTTGTATCTCATAAAATATTTTGATATATAAAATTGAGTAGTAAACATCCCTCTATCAAGATACACAGTATCAAAGTCTAGTTAAGTTGTTTTGAAAGTACCAATTTGCATGATTCGTGTTTTTGGTAACCAGTTTGCACTTAACGATAGTTTTCCAAAATAAAGTCAATAAGAAAACCTTCAGAAAAGGTCATGAGTTGCTCTTGTAAGTTGCTCTCACGCCCATCACTTTTTCTCCTGAGGACCCTGGCTAATTTCTTGTACTTTGCAGCATGCATCAATCTACAGCAAGACCCCACACAGAGTCTTAGCGTATGCCTGCTCAGCCGCACTCACCCAGAGCTGCAACAGCTACCAGTGCACCCTCTTGCAACCAGCAGCAGTTACTCTACACACACACACACACACTTCGTTGTGCTCACATCACACTACAGCAGTCAGTTACCTTCCCTCCTTCCTGCTTGCAAGTTGCCTGAAACTTGCAATTTCCTGTCGGTTTCCCCATTGACTTTGTTGGAAGCCAGCAGGAAATCACAAGGAGCTCCTCGTTTAACAATCTGCACAATCCTCACTTAATAATGGCATCAGGGATTTCCAGCATTTCTATCATTAAGCAAAGCAGTCACATGATTCTTTATGACCACATCTCTTACCGATGGATATTCCATTCCCAAATATCACTGTTAAGTCAGAACTATCTGCAATATTTAATTAAGTAATTCACTATTTGCTGACCTTTTGTGATACCGACAGTTTGCTCCGGCATCTTATGAACATTTTAAAAAAGGATTAAATTTAAAAAATTGGATTTGGAATCAGCACTTGAAGTCAAAATTCTATAAAAGATATGTGGGTAGTCTTGTCAAATATATTCAATGCATTTATTTAACAAATCTTTATTGCCAATTCAATGCCATCCCCATTAAAAAGAAAGTTTCAAAAAAAATTATGTTTACTGTACACAGAAACAAGGTAAGTCTTGCATTCTAAAAACAACATTTGTTTGCGGTGAATAACTGTTTTAATTAGTTACAGGTAGAAATTAAACAAAATGTTGTCCTACAACTTCCTTGTCTTTGCTGAAGTTCATTCCTGTTGTTCTGAACTCCAAAATGATACTTGTGGTTTTCAGGCATGAGGCTTGGGGTCATGCATTCCACTATGAAAAACTGCTGTTTCCAATCTGAGCTATTCCCAACATATCAAATTGAATCAGAAAGATGAAGTGCTTTGACTTTGGTGGTCAATACAGGGCTATGAATTGTTTTAAGTGTTTTTGCACAATGTTTTAATTACTGGCTTTATTGTTCACTGCCTAGAGTCACTCTGTCATATAATTTTGATAATAACAAACAAATATTTGCATTCCAGCAGGAGACTTGTTTAACATGAATGGAAACTCTCCTATATTTCACATTGATGCTTATATCTTCACAGTAGCCCTTGGTCTGCCTCAGACCAGCTATACGCACTAATCTCAACAAAATAGGTCTGTTAATGAGTAATGGATAGATTGTTACCCTATTCCCCTATTCCCCAGCAGATGAAATTATCAGCAAATCTACAGATCAAATAGAACAGCGCCATCAAATCATATTAAAGGAAATATTTTAGACTTTAAAAAAAAAAGTCAACAAAAAGAAAGTTAAATGGAGATAGAACAAAAGGTGAGGAGAAGCCATGTGTCTTGGGAGGCTGATAAAAAAAGAGAGGCTTTTATGCCTCACTATATCTCCCGAGAACATTGAAAAGAAGAAATGTGAAGCTAGAAGAATTCTATTAATTCTTAACTCTACCCTAAGGGGAAAAATATCTCCCTTATATAAAGAACTAATATTTCTTTCTGCCACCAACAGCAATAAGTCCAGATGCCAATTCTTTCCCAAAATCTATTCTGGCAAACAGAACTTTATAATGTCCTCCACAATGTCATTCTTCAGTATGACATATGTTCTTTGTCAGCGCTGGGCACACATTGTGTTGGATAAACCAGCCAGGCTCTAAAACAGAGGTCTCCAAACCTGGCAACTTTAAAACTTGTGGACTTCAACCCCCAGAATTCTCCAGCCAGCATAGCCTTCCTTAGCCTTAAAGTTGCCAAGTTTGGGGACCCCTGCTCTAAAACAAGGGAACTTGATGCTGACATCAGAATGGCAACTCCAAAAGCCATTCTAAGATCACCCAGATATTCTCAAGGTGGTCTTCCTTGAGCAAAGGAAATATTAATTTCATCACAAACTTCCCAACTAGGAATTTAGTAGGAAATTTAGGATTGTTTCCTAGAGATTACCAAAGGTCAAGGGTTGTTTTTTTTATCATGCTATACCAGAAAGGAGGAATAGCAATAACTTAGCAATAACAACTATATGGGCATGACTTTGGATGTGTCGGGAAACAAAATATATGTGCCCTTTTTGTGTTTGAATAGTAGCCTCCAACTTTTTGGGCACCAGGGACTAGTTTCGTGGAACAAAATTTTTCTACAGACTTGCTGGAGGTGGGGTGATGGGTTCAGTTTTACTCGCTCACCTACCGCTCATTTCCAGCTGTGCAGCCCTGTTTCTAACAGGCCATAGACTGGTACAGGTTCATGGCCCAGGATGGGGGACTCCTGTGCTAGAAGACATGTAGGAGTTCAGTAGTTGGCACTACTGAAGGTAGAATTGGTGGGATGATGAAGTGAAAGAGATTGTGAATGAGAAAATGCATGTACGAATCATAAAGATAAGATATGCATAGAGATAAGAAATAACAAATGCTGTGAGCATGTTGAAAAATGAAAAGCCTGAAAATGTACAGGGTATAATTGGAGGGTGTCTCTGGGCAAAGGCTACATCCCTGCCTGAGGATTGGAAGAATGCCAGAATTGTTCCCTTAAACAAATGGAAAGGTAACAAGATTAAAGTGTGCCAGGAAAGATGCATGGCAGAATTCCAATTGGAGGAATGGGAAATGACAATGAGCAAGATTTGAGAAGTAGCAGCATGCAATCTATGAACATGTAAAACAAATGTTCTGATGTAATTATTCATTTGTTCATATGGGAAAATGGATAGACTTGAATTATGAAATGTTTATGGAGCTGAAAGTTGATTGCTGAATGCAATATTACTGGTATGTGATGGAAGTACATGAATAAAAAGAATTCTTAGCAAGTGATTCAACACTGAGCTTGGAATAAGGTAAGACTGTGTGATGTTCCTTTAGTTATTTGATGCATTTATGAATATATTTGTAATACTTGTAATATTACACGTACATGCCTCAGGGACAAGAATATTGATTGAAAACCTAAATGATTTGCAGGAATTGTTAAATTGTATAATGCCACAAGGAGTATGAATCTGAAAATAAAGGGATGCTTGATAGGGAAAATGAAAAGAATATTGCAAGTAATACATAAACGGCAAAGTATTACAGGAAATATGTATTCCTTGGTAGAATGTTTTCTAAAGATAGAGAAACAGATGTGCAAAGTCTAAGACATGTAAACGTTGTTAAAAGGTAGCAGTTGGTAAATAATACGTTGCGAAGAAGCATAAAATGGTTATATATAAGAATATACTTCTTCCCACTTAGTTATATGGAAGTAGGTAGGAGTTGGGTGTGTCAGAATGCAATGAGAAGACCTCATGTAAGAAGTGTGTGTAAGTTCATGTTGCAGCAAAAGCCAACAGTGGTTGGATTTGTTCTATCTATTGTGTTATCTGGTGATTGTGCAAATCAATTGATTCTGATGTAGGTTCCATTGATTTTTATACTGGACCAAGTTGGGGAGACTTGTCCAAGAGTTAGTGGAAGAGAATCAGGCCCCCTCATAGAGTGTAAGAACTCAAAGAAGATTGCTTCTCTTAGGATTCGGTGAGATTAATGTTAGTCTTTGGATGTCAAACTGGACCATTGACCATCTAACCTCTAGCAGCTTTAGTTGAAAATATTTCCATGCATAGGTATGAGTAGCAATAAATCAGTTTAATTGGACCTTCAGATGTGGACTTAGTCTTTCATACCTGACATCAAGTTTTGCAACATTGTTATACCCTAATGTTCTTATAACTGTCAGTCAAAATAATCTTGAGTCTTGAATGTTACTGTATGTCTTTATTACCGGCAGAAACATCTTTTTTCTAATACATAAATGAACTCTTAATTTCTAAATACAACAGAAAAGGCCTTCACCCCTGCTACTTCAGCTTCCTAGCAGGAAAAGTGGGTAAAAATCTGTATGTAATTAGAATAATGATGGATTGGGGTTGTTGTTTTTTTTAAAGGAAGCTCAGAGGCTTATCTAAACTGGAGTAGCTAGCAGAGGAAAATCTCTAGCACTATGTTCTAACATAATTTAATCTGCAACAGGTTGGAATAAAAGAATTGAGTACATCCCTGGAACAGGCAGCCTTGCCCTTTTCCCCAACATCCATCTGGAGACATGTGATGAGCCTCTGTGGAACATCCAAGCTACTGTAGAGTTACAGACAAATCATGTGGCCAAAGGTTGTGATCGGGACAATTACTCTGAGAAGTCACTGCGTAAACTCTGTGGTATGTATTCACTTCATATCCAGTTACGTTTGAAGGAGAAATGTGTGTGTGTATATGAGTGTGTGGGAATATATAGAAATATATTCTAAAAGAGTCTTTACCTAAATTAGGTCAACCTTCTCAAGAGTAGGCAATGAAGCAAGGTCTCTAGAATGTTTTACCCAGAAAGTCTGATGGCTGAGTTTTTAAACTATGGATAGTCAGAAGGACATTGAAGCATTGTTAAAAGTGACAGACACAAGCTTTGAAGATCACAACCTATTAGGAAGTTTCTCTGGGCGAATTAAACCCAACAGGAGATTTCTGTGTGCTGCAGATTATTTTCTGCCACTTTTTATTTTTATTATTTTAATTTAATTTTCATAGTGGTTGCTTTAAGAACAAGGGTCTCCAAGTTTTGCAACTTTAAGTCTTGTGGACTTCAACTCCTAGAATTCCTGAGTCAGCCATGCTAGCTCAAGAAATCTGGGAGTTGATTTCCCAGGTCTTAAAGTTGCCAACTTTGGAGATTGTTGCTTAAGAATGAAAACTGTCTCATGTTAATTTGTATAAGGAGGTAGGAAACTCTATAGGTGTTCCACCTTAAGCATCAAAATCTCCTATCAGCTTTATCCCAAAAGAAGGCACCATCAGATGGACCCTCCTGATTCTGAGTCTTCTTTCCTATCCCTCCAGGTGCTGCCCGAGGTGAGGTAGACCTTCTGCCAGTGCCCGGCCCCATGGCCAACTGGACAGCACGACTTTCGGTCCATTACAGCCAGGACAGCAGCCTCATCTATTGGTTCAATGGCAGCCAGGCAACCCAGGTGCCCATGGGCAGTGGAACTGGAGCTCTTGAAGGACTGAGTGACCATTTTACCTTGTCCCTGTGGGTGAAACACGGGGTGATGCCAAACAAGGGCAAGAAGGAGGAGGAGACTGTCATCTGCAGCACCATGAGGAGCGGTGAGGCTCTTTTATTGACCTAGACTGGCATAACAAGAGATTACCCGGTAGATCAGAGGGTTCAGGGGCTGTAAACCTATAGGACATTTGTGTATTCCCATTGAAGTGAGGACTTCAAAGTTGGCACTTCCTTATGTTTCCACAGTAAACTAATTTGTCTATTTACCCAGTTGAGATGTTGGGAGAACTGGGCCATGGAAAGTGATCAGCTTTTCTAGCTCATTGATAGATTCAGCATAGGCAGACAATAATTTAAAAAAATGAATCCTGGCCATACTATGAAACTATTTATTTACATGTGCCTTGTTGTTGTTTAGATATAATAGTAGAAATGTACACATTCATTCTATGGGTATTTTACATCATTTGCATCAAGTTATATGTTTTGCATAAAAACATCAATTAGCCACTGATAGAAATTGTGTCAGTGATAGACATTTGGGTTTAACAGACAGCTAGATTTAGCAGACATACTTCCCTTTTCACAGGTGGTCTATTAAATGGAACGTTACTGTGGCTCTCATGGCAGGTAATCTTCAACCTACAACCATTTGTTTAATGACCATCTGGAGTTACAAGGGCACTGAGAAATGTGACTTGTGACCATTGTTCACGCTTATGACAATTGCAGGGTCTCTGTAGTCACGTGAACATTGGACACTTGGCAACTGGAATGTATTTACAACTGCTGCCCCCAGTTCACGTGATCACTTTTTACGATCTTCTGACAAGTAAAGTCAATGGGGGAAACCAGATTCACTTAACAACCATGTTCACTTAATAACTATGGCAAGAAAGGTCATAAAATGAGGCAAAACTCATAACTATCTTGCTTAGCAATGGAAATTTTGGGCTTCGTTGTGGTTTTATGCTCAGGACTACCTATATTAGTTCAAGTTGCATAAAGCTTTTTATTGAAGTGGCAATTTCACTGGGTGGGGGAAGGAACTACTAGATAACTCACCTTTTCCCAAAGTGCTGATCTACCATGAAAACTCACCTCTGCTATTGAATCAAACCATTTGTGGCTGTTGGCATGGGTTCCCACTGTCTTGGCACACACGATGATATTGGCAGTGTGCTGCACAATGCCTTCTCTTTTGCTATTGTGGCATCCTGTAGGAACCCAGGAGTCTTTGTGAGTTCTTCCCCAGCTCTTCCAAGCTCCTGATTCTCTCCCTGCCACAGAGAGGTTGCAGCTAAATGAGGCTTTGGCATGATCTCAATTGACCTAAGTGAATGGATTTTAATACCCGATTGCTAGGAGGAAGGAGCATGGGGATATAATGCATCCATTCTCAATGCTGTAACGTAATGCGTGTTAAAATAGTTTCCACTCACAATGAACGCTAATTGCACTTTGTGTATGAGCTAATGAAGCATGTGTGTGTTGGTATGTGGATAAAAGCATCTTTGGTTTGAGGTCCATGCAGGGCAGCGTATTTGCCGCTTCTGAGACTAGGCCCTTCTCATTGTCTGGGGTGCCAAAATCAGATCAAAATGGGTTTCTGCAACTCAGGTTTCTTGGCTATCATGTCCAATGTGTTTGCGACATGTAGATATAAAACCATGGCAAGTGAAGAGGATCAGGAAATTATATTTGATCTTCAGGAGGAATTTCTGTAGGCCCTCAGTGCAAGTGCATATAAGAGGACTTACGATCAGAATTGAGACTGGACCTTCCATCGCTAAGTGATGTAGTTGTTAAGTGAGAAATGCCTGATTTTACAACCTTTTGCTGCAGTCCTTCAGCGAATCACTGCAGCTATTAAGTGAACTACACAGTCATTAAATGAATCCAGCTTGTTCCACTGACTTTGCTTGACAGAAATCCTTGGGAAAGTTGCAAATGGCTACCATGTACAGTAATCTTGGGGTGCTGCAGTCATTGTAAATATTTGCCAATTGCCAAATGCCCCAGTTTTGATCATGTGATGGCAGAGATGCTGCAATGGTCAGAACTGGTTGTAAGTCACTTTTTCCAGCACCCCTGCAACTTCAAGTGGCCATTAAATAAATGGTCATAAATCAAGGACTATCTGTAATTGTGAAAAGTGTACAGTGAAATAAGTTAAAATAAGAGCCACTTGTTAACTTCTTTGTTAACATTGGACATTTATTCTTCCTTGAAAACCAAGAACAGGCTTTTGTTATATACTGGTTGCTTGCCTGCTTTTTTACATGTTGCTATACCACAAATGAATGACATCGATTAAAATGGTGCTGGAAGCAAAGTGGAGGTTGAAATCCTCTATCTCAATTTCATTCTCCATCTAACTGAAAGGAAGGGAATATTCCCTAATATTGTGAAAATGAATGCACTTTCAAGAAAATGAGATTTTAACATTATCCAGGTCAAAACGAAATGCAAACAATACTTTTCTGCTCCTATACACTTTCAGATTTCCCTTATACTGTTACATGCTGCTGAAGATTATTCTCTACTGTACTTTGTAGTAAAATATCTTTTTCTGCTTCTGGGACAAGCAGGCCAAAACCACTGGAATGATACATTGTCATTAATGAGCTAATTCTAGCATCCAGGTCTTTCTGCTTGAAAGCCGAAATTCTCCCCCACTTCCTATATTTGGCATGCAAATATAGTCAGGTTACACTTATACTGACCACCAGGAGGCAATACGTGACTGCTTTCATCTGTTTGGGGCCTTGTGCGCAGAGAAATAAAGATGTATGCCATCCATCCCCTCATGCATGAGGTTTTAGGTGACTTACACTACCCTTCACAGTTTTATATGAGATTTTACAACAAGCAGTCCCAGACAGTATTAAACTAGTCACATAGTGCCTCCTGATGATGACTATAAATAAAAACACCACAGATATACATTATATAAAAATAGAAAACTCCCTTTTCATGAGAGCATGATATGTGGTAACATCTACATCTTTCTGGTTTGAGAGTTTAAGAAAAAAGAAGGTGGACTGTCTATACATACCATCCTAAAGATAATCTCTCTCTGTATAGTAAGCCTTCCTACAATACCACTGAGCACCAAGGCTTGGATCACTCCTAGAGTTAATGCACTACATATAGCTAAAGTTTAATAGCCTGTGAGTTTCAAAGGGTTCCAAAGGGGTGGGATTCAAATATTTTAACAACCGGTTCTGTGGGTGTGGCTAAGTTGGTGGGTGTGGCTTAGTGGTCATGTTATTGGCTGGGCGTGGCCAACTCAATATCACTCACATCAAGGCATGCATCTCCTTGCCTGGCCTCTCATGACTGTGGGGATGCTGCAACAGTCGTAAGTGTGAAAAATTGTCATAAATCACTTTTTTCAGTGTCATTGTAACTTTGAATGGTCACTCCACACAAGCAAAGTACCAGCAAAGGAGGGGGGAAAACTTCAGAAAAGTTCCTGAGACAGGAAATCTAGTCCTGCCAAGAATGTAATAAGGATTAACAGAGAGGCAGTTTCTGTAAGCAACACCAGAATGTTTCCTTCCTGCCTTCTTTACAGGATTAGGCCAGTAATTTCTTCTAACAATCAGTTCTCTGAACTACTTAGAATGTTAACAACCGGTTCTAGTGAATAGGTGCGAACTGGTAGAATCCCACCCTATATTTCAATTTCAACCCTATAGAATATTATATTTCAATTTCAACCCTATAGAACAGAGTTCCTCAACGTTTCCGGCTTTATGGACTAGCGGAGGAGGTGGAGAAGGGGATGCTTGCGAGTAGGCAGCAAGCAAACAAGCGTGTGCGGGCCTGCCATTTAGGCAAATGAAGCACCCTTGCCCATGCTCACCCACTGCTCCTGCAAATGAGGATGCACATGCACTTGCTGACCATTTCTGTGGCCTGGTTGCAATCCCCTCATGGCCCACTAATGGGCCGTGGCCTGTGGGACCCCTGCTCTAGAAGCATCTGTGTGTGTGTGTGTGTGTGTGTGACAAAATGTTCATGCACTGCCTCCTGACGGTCAATACAAGAAATGCATTATTGTTAATGTTATCCATTCAGTCCTGTCCAACTCTTGGAGGTTCTATGGGTCAGGTCTCTCTGCATCTTCCACTCTTGCACTACTTCTTTGTGTTTTTCTATGCTCTGGCTGGTGTCAGCTTTGATGGTATCGAGACACCTTGTTCTTTGGTGGCCTAGTTTCCTTTTACTCTTAATTCTTCCAAACATAATTGCTTTCTCCAGTGAGACACACATTGTAACAATAAAAAGATTTCACTGCTCCCATTCAGAGTAGAAATCAAGTAAGCCTTGTGCATAATGGTGTGACATATACAGCTGTTTTGAGAGCTTAAGGGAAAAGAAGGTCTACTGGCTGTGCCATTCTAAAAATGAACCATCTATGTTATTTCGGGCTCAAGTAGCAGGTACCACAGTTTGTTCCTGGTAAATAAGGAGGACTAAAATCAATGACACTACAAATAATCTCAATAAATTGGGATAACAATCACAATGTTGCTGATTCCATCCTTTCCATCCTTTCTCTTTACCTGCAGAAGATGGGTACTCTCATTACTCCTTAACTGTGCACGGCTGCCGCATTGCTTTCCTGTATTGGCCACTGCTGGAGAATGCAAGGCCCGTCAAGTTCCTCTGGAAACTGGAGCAGGTGAGAAGATGGGCACTTGTGCCTTAATGAGTTCCCTTGCTGTCTCCATGACCCCCTCTCTCTCTTGCTTGCACCAGGCTCACGGGAGTGTGCCCTTTTTTCTGGCCACAGGTCTGTGATGACGAGTGGCACCATTATGCTCTGAACCTGGAGTTCCCCACTGTTACACTTTATGTAGATGGTGTTTCCTATGACCCCGCTCTGATACATGACAATGGTCTCATCCACCCACCTCGACGTGAATCTTCCCTCATGATTGGAGCATGTTGGGCTGGTAAGTAACGGCAGAAATAAAAAGCAGTCAGAAGGAAAACCTGGAAAGAATTAAGTAAACAGAACCTTTTGCAAAAAGAAAAATCCTAACATCCATAGTTTTACATGAAGATGTGTCTATTGGATGTTTTACTACAAAAACAATATAAATATTCCTGGAGATAGAGTGGATAAAGGGGTGATGTTGGTTAAGTTTGCAAGTGGTTTAAAAAAAAAATCAAGGAAGGCTTTATTCTAGCATATATTGTAATGAAATTGTTTCAATAGTCATGCAAGTATTATTCAAGCCCAAGCCCATAAAAATATTCTAATTGGCCGATCACAGTTTGGGTTAATTCTAGACAGAAAGTTTGTTTTAGTCATTTTAGTGACATATCTAGGACCAAATTGGCTGTCAGGGAATGGAAAAAATCAGTGTTGTGTTTTCTTAGCCAAAAAACATTTCAGCTTTCCAGAAACCTAGTTTGGAAGTAGAAAGCTCTGGAAAGATTTTGTGGCCGCTCCCCAATAACCCCTCACATATTCCCACCATGTAGTGTCTCCGAATAATTTTAGTGGTTTAGAAGCAGCAAGCTCATTTCTCAGATCTCAAGTGTTTAGTTAGCTTCTGATTTAGTAATAATCTAAGCCTTCCTTGGTCACAGACAATCCTCACAGGATGACTCTCATTCAATGTTTTGATTTTGTTTTTCCTTGCGCAGAGGAGAGAAACAAGGAAAAAATAAAAGGGAATGAGAACTCCACTGATTTGGGACAAGGTACATGACATTCCTTGTGCCACCAAGCATGGCTCTCATCATTGTTCATGCATGAGATTTCCCTTCCCCACAATCTTTTCCTTCCCTTCACATCCGGGAAGAAAGTCTTGGCACCATGATAACCTAGCAGTGTAGCAGCTTCTGGATAGGATGGTGGTTTTTGCAACTTGTGAGAGGGACTGAAGCTGAGACAGAACACAGTTAAATTTTTCACCGATTCTGAGCTATGGTTGGTGTTAAGAGGTGGGATAGCTTTGGGGAAACGAAAGCACCAAAAGAAAACTGGCTCTGCGCAGTATGCCACCCTCCATCTTCTATGGGGCAGTTGCTCTGCTTCTCATCTGGCTGCATATCCAAGACTCTGTCCCTCCCTCTCACTCTCGCTCTTCCCATGCTTCCTCCTTTTCTCTTCTCTTTTCTCCTGTCTCTTCACCTGTCTCTCACACCACCCCTCCTCCTGTATCCTCCTTTAGGAGACTCTCTGCCGATTCATCACTTCTTCCATGGTTATCTGGCTGGCTTCACTATTCGCCCTGGCAGCCTTGAGAGCCGGGAGGTGATAGAGTGTCTCTATGCCTGTCGTGAAGGGCTGGACTACAGCGACTTTGACAGCCTTGGCAAAGGGATGAAGGTATACCTTCCCCTGCCTTCTGGTGGCATGATCTTCCTTCCTGCCCTGTTAGCACCTTGGCTTGGCTTCCCAGATCGTGCCTGCTCCTGCCCACCGGAGAGTCTCCTCATGTCTCTTGACGACAGCCCTTAAGACTTCCAGCAAAGCTGCCTCACATCCACCTTCCTCTTTCTCCCCACAGGTGCATGTCAACCCTTCTCAGTCCCTTCTTGTTTTGGAGGGGGATGATGTAGAAACTTTCAACCGGGCAATTCAGCATGTGGCCTATATGAATTCTCTGCGCTTTGCTACTCCTGGAGTCCGGCCTCTCAAACTGACCACCGCTGTCAAGTAAGTAGGACCACTGAAGCTGTGCAACAGCCTCCCGGCAGCTGTAACTCTTGTTTATATTTCAGAGCCGGTGCTGTTCTGTCACCCCAATTGTCAGTTTACTTCTTTGCTTTCAAAGTGCATGTGCTTTAAAGAGGCAGCTGGGACTTTGAGGAAAATGGGGATGTAGGGGGAAAAGATGGAGGCAAAAGGAAAACAAACCTTTTGATAATGATTTCTTTATGGAAGGTGAAAAAATTATGTAGTAGCAGGAGAAACCATGTGAGGTTCACAGTCTTTCACAACTGATCATTTGTTCTTAGACCGATCATTTGTTCTTAGCCTGTGAAAAATGTGAGCTCTGTATTCCCCCTACTTTAGGTAGCTGTTAGTGTTATGCCAGGATAATGAGATACTGGGAATCAATTTGTTTTCAGTCCAAAGCCTCTGGAGGACTCAGTGGGGGATCAGATGATGGGACTGAACCCTCTGTCTCTGTGTCTTATTTTCTTGAGGGTTGGTAAGATTTGAATTAGGAAAATAAGTTAAAAAGTAGGGGGTCTTTCTCTGGCCTAGATCCTAACCCTAAAACTGTTGTTTTGAACAGCCACTTGGAGCTAAAAGATGACAGCCAACAATCTAAATTTAGCTGTTGAGTTTATGGTACAAATGAGAATGAAATCAAGACTGTGTTTATGTGTGTTTCCTTATTTGTATTTTACTCACTACATTGTATTTGCCCCTGATTATTTTATTTGCATTTATTTATTGTTTGATTTTTATCCTGTCTTTGTTTTTTATTTTATTTATTTATTTATTTGATTGGGTTTGATTTGATTTGTCAATCACTTACAAGATAATAGGTATAAGTATAAACATGAGTAAGAATGCAGGAAATAGGTACGAATAAATGGGGACAATAGGACAGGGACGGTAGGCACGATGGTGCACTTATGCACATAGGTTGAACTCTGAGTGACTGACTGGCCCAAAGTCACCCAAATGGCTTCCTGGTTTCAAACTGGTTCTCTTGATTAGGAATGCAAAAAGGCTTTCAGGTGAATGTGTTGAATTTACACTGAACAAGCAGAGGATAAGACAGACCCCAAAAAATATTCTCCTTCCCCTCTGGCTGATAGCTCTAGTTCTTAGGCAAATAATCTAAACAGGAAAGCAGAACTATCTTTCTACTGGAGAAGAATATGCGATGGTATCACAAACGCAATTGTGTGATTCTTTTTGTCTACCAGAAAGAATACGCAGGAACTAATGGCAATTGCCCTGGGACTGAACAGGACATTGTATTCTCAGTCATTGGCCAGAGAGCCAAGATTCTGTTGCTAAACTGTCAGGGAAAAGCACCAGCTCAGAACGATTAGCCCAGACCAAAGTAGATATAAATGCCTATTTATGTATAATCACTTCATTTTGCATTCCAGAAATCCTGATCTGCTTAGCCATCTGTATATAAAAATTGTTTAAAAAGCAGGAGAAAAGCAAATATTTAGTTAAATAAACCAGAAGCTTTAGCAGGCCAAACTGTGTGATCTACCTATTTGTGGTAGCTTCCCTTAGGCTGCTCTCTCTCTCTCTAGTTTTATCTTTTAAAATGATTTTTTTTTAATTTAATTTTTGTCAATGTTAAGTTCTATCAGCTGCCAAAGAGTATGCCAAGGCTGGGATACACTATAGACTTCCTTTTAAAATAAACAGCTATACACCCAATTCAGATCGCATTCCCCTTGGCAGAGAAAGAGGCAAGGAAGACCTCATGTATTTTTTTTGTTATCCTCTTAGGTGCTTTAGTGAAGAGTCGTGTGTCTCTATACCAGACGTGGAAGGCTACGTGGTTGTGCTTCAACCAGATGCTCCACAGATCTCACTGCGTGGCAGTTCCCACTTTGCCCGGCCTTCATCTGACTTTGAAGACGCGGAGGGAGTCCTCCTTTTCCCTGACCTCCAGATTTCTTGCTCCATTTCGCACCAGGTGGAGGCCAAGAAAGATGAGAGCTGGCATGGCACAGGTCAGTTGAGGGACGCGTCTTCTGACACAGGTGCTGTGGGACACGGCAGGGCAAGGAAGAGCCAGGCATTGGAAGAGAAAACGATTTTTCTGAAAGACCCCAAACTGTTTTGGCTTTGGAGGGGCCTAGGAATGTAGCAGTGGTAATAAGTAGCACTAATGCTATGGAACGAATTGGAAGAAATGTTTTTGCTTTGGATGATGTTTTACTTAAAACAAACCTACCAGAAACTTAGCATAGCTATTTGAGGGCTAATTCATTTTAAAAGGGCTTAACGCTATGCAGTTGAAAATTAGGCTTCTAAATGTCAATGGTATGTCAGGGAGGTTTTCAGAACCACAAGATATAGCTTGGGGATGATGTTTTTGGATTGCTCGTGATTAATTTAGTGTAATAGTGGTTTGTCTAATAAACCATAGTTAACCAAACAGTAGTTTAATGAAATATATAAACTAAACCTACTTTCATTTCCTCTCAGAGGAAAAAGAAGGATGGAAACAGAAAATAGCAAAAGGCTATAAAGCACAATGAACTTATTATTAATTTTACCAATAGCAGAAGGAAAGTGAGGAGAGAGCCACAAGGCAACATTATGCAAGATGTGAAATTAATACGTGCTTAAATTAAGAAAAAGAGAGGTGGAGATAGGGGGAGTGGCAAAGAGAACACGGCAACAATAGGAAATCTTTTGAGTGATCCCGTCATGTTAAAACAAAGAAGCATGTTTTACTTTAAAACTCTTAAAATGATATATTGATACGTTAATAGCCAGAATTCCCAAAGCATGTAAGAATGCTTACTGTTTATATAGTGCATTTTACAATTGTTACGACAGTGATGCTTACAATATGATGATGACCATGTAAAGAGAAAATTAAAATTTTGAAACAATGGCTTCCATAAAACCAGCCATTGTTTGCCTGCAGTGGTTTAGTTAATTCTATTACTTTGGTTAAGTTCAGAAGTGGCATATTTTGATTGTTCTGCTTGTAAACCTGCAGGAAAGCAGCTAATTATTATCTTGAAATTAAAAATTGATTGTGTTCTCATTAGAGCCATTATTTTGATACTTAAAATATTTTATCTTGCCCAAAATATGATTTGCCTGGGCTTCCAGTGCAAATTGTACACACATCCCAGCTTTTTATAAAGTTAATGATTTTTTTGTTAACCTCCATATGACAATTACATATTTTTATTATTTTTTCCTCATAATTTTTCTTCCTGGCAGTGGCAGATACACGAATGTCAGATGAGATTGTTCACAACCTCGATGGTTGTGAGATCTCCCTGATTGGAGAAGAACTGGATCCTGAACGCGAATATCTGCTCTTGGACGGAGCCTCCCTCCAGCAACGAGGTCTGGAGCTCATGAATACTTCAGCCTACCTCACTGTCACAGGTATGCATCACCTGAACAGTCCTTTTTCTTCTGGCATTATTCACCTCCTTTGTGTCGTCAGCCTGAAATGCTCAATAAGTCTCTAAAGACACTGAAACTCTTGTTTTGTCAACTAGCAACTGTTGCATATACATGGTCAGACGTGGTCAAGCAACAATGGTAGCGTATATCCTTGTTTTAAAGTCCTGTCTGTCCCAGTCCTCTCTAGACCAGTGTTTCTCAGTTTTGGCATGTTTAAGATGTTTGGCCTTCAACCTCCAGAATTCCCCAGCCAGCATGCCGCTCAAGAACATGCAGACTGGAAATTCTGGGAATTGAAATCCACACATCTTAAAGTTGTCAAGATTCAGAAACACTGATCTAGACAAAGCGATATTAGATAATATATTGTATCATGTCACATATCATATTTCATATTGATGGGGTATGTGTAAAAAGCCTCTCTCTCTCTCTCTCTCTCTCTCTCTCTCTCTCTCTCTCTCTCTCTCATCTTATTTTCTCCTTAGCTTAGCTCCAATACAATAATGGTTTGGAAACAAAGCATTAAGAGAAATTCTATTTTAGGGTGGTAGGCAATGGGAAAGAGGTAACCAAATCCATTATATTCCAAATGCCACCACAACAGAGGTGGTATTAAGCATGTTCTGACCAGTTCTGGAGAACCGGTAGAGGAAATTTTGAGTAGTTAGGAATACCACCTCTGACTGGCTATGCCCCCATCTATTCTCTGCCTCCTGAGTCCCAGCTGATCGGCTGGGTCTTCTTTTGTTGCCTTGCACAGGAGAATGGAGCTGGAAAGCAGATTAGTGGGGTAGGGAGAGAATGGGGATTTTACAGTATACTTCCCCTGGAGTGGGGTGAGAATAGAGATTTTGCAGTATGCTTCCCCTGCCATGCCCACTAAGCCACACCCACAGAACTGGTAGTAAAAAAAAATTGAATCCCACCACTGCACCATAACTACCCTTTGTTTTATATTAATAGTTTTTATCTTAATGTTCCGTATGGCAATGGTAGAGAGAGGAACTTTGGCACTGTATGTATAATTCACATGACAGAGAATGTCAGATAGGGGGTACAGTCAGAGTACTCCAATGTTAGAGGCTTCAATGTTCTCAAAGCTCTACTAACAAAGGACTACCAGGATAAAAGTATGAGGGAAGTGTTCATTTCTTATCCTTCTCCTTGAGACATTCAGATTTCTTCCTAAGTGCCTTATGTTTTGCAAAGCATACTAGGCATTCTGTGGAGCAATTTGTGAAAAGTTTATTATTAATGCTCTCCTGCTGCTGATTATGTTCTACCAGGAATAATTAAAAAGAATCATAGCTGGTGGACACCCCATGAGCATTTCCCTTCACATTTATAGACCAGACTGGTTATATGCCAAGAGACTGGGGAATGGCAATTATTGTACCGATCTATAAAAAGGGCAATAAAAATGATCCGTATAAGTAAAGATCCATAAGTCTATTGAGTGTTGTTAGCAAGTTATATGCTGAGCACCTAAACTATAAATCTCAAGACTGGATAATCTCAGAGGGCACAATTAAAGGCGGGCTGGATTCAGGGAAGGGAGATGAACAATTGATCCTATTTTGATGCTTTATCCCTTTGTACAAAAATAAACATCTAACAAAAAATCTTCCCTTTTCAACTTTAAACAAGACTTTGATCCAATATCCAGAAATACTTTCTGGGAAAAATTAAAAAGTACCATTAGATGCCTCCTCTACCTCATACAAAAATGATATCCCAACTCGTCCTTAAAAGTGAGGTGTATACCCCAGGGACTTTATCTGGTTCAGTAAGTTTTTTTAAAAAAAGAAATAATTAGGGATGTATTTTGGCTCCTTCCAGTGGTGGGATTAAAATAATTTAACAATCAGTTCTCTGCCCTTATGAGTTCTTCCAACAACCAGTTTACCAAACTGCTCAGAAAGTTAACAACCTGTTCTCCCAAAGTGGTGCGAACTGGCTGAATCCCACCACTGGCCCCTTCCCTTTTCAATGTCTACATTAATTCCTTGACTGATCTTTCACATAACCCAGACTGTCATCCTCCCAATTTAGCACAACACAAAATCCCAATACTTCTTTATGCCGATGCTGTTTATGTTACCTCAGTCCAACTCCAATTGGACTGAAGAGAGCTATTGCAGCAACATTGAAGTACTGCAGGCAAAATCATCTGATCCTCAATTTTGACACATCAAAAACCCTCGTTATTATCAATGCAGTTTCTCTTTCTCTGTCTTTGTGTTTCTCCAGGGGGCTAAATACAGTTGCTTTGCTTATTGGCTTGTCTATTAGACTGATTTCTGAGCTGGCATCCATGCCTGCAGGGCTTTTTCTCTCTTCTGGATTCATTTCAGTTTCCTGATTGGAAGTTTTTCAGTTGCTTCCAGAATATTAAATTGCCTCCCCCCCCCCACTCCCCATATATAGTACCTAAAAGTCACAATTAACTTAAAACAGTAATAAAATTGGTCTTGGAGACAAATGGAGCACTGAGGGTGGGGGGAGCATCAGAAGGATGAGTTTGGGTGGCCTCATGTGCAACTTGTGAGAAAGTTAAGTGATGGGGTAAATAATAGTTGTAAATTGGCTGCATAGATCATTTCCTGCTGCATGTGAGTGAGGTAAACAGTCTAGATTTTTCTGCCCTGGGAAATATGAGCAGAGCGGGGAATGGAAAAGCAGTGGCAAAGTTAAATAGGCATTATTTTCCTGTTTTTTCCATTATGACTTTTACAGTATTTCACACCAGGCATTTTCTTCATTTGTAAATTAAGTTTAGTTTCCCTTCTAATCTCTTTCCCTCCTCTCATCTCACCTCCCCATCCCATCTCATCCATCCCTTCCCTCCCCTTCCTTTCCAATCCCATCATATGATATTATATCACATTCCTAGGCAGTTTATAAATTTAATATACAGTAACATATAATAACATCTCACGAAACACAGAGCAGAAAAATAGCCAAATCTGAACCTGGTCTACTTGCCATCTTTTTTCTTGATGGTCTTTTCCCACATGTAGGGGTGGAGAGCATCGCTGTGTATGAGGAAATCCTTCACCAGATCTCCTATTGTATCCGCCATGGTGCAGCCCTTTATGAAAGAAAGTTTCGTCTTTCTTGCACTGAGATGAATGGGCGTTACTCCAGCAATGAGTTTACTGTTGAGGTAAGTTTCACAAGTGAGTATGTGACACTCAAAAGTCTCTCATGAATTAACTGAAGCAGAACCAGTTGGAATATAAAGTAATTTGAACATAGTTAATTTCCCTCTACAG
Organism: Notechis scutatus; assembly: GCF_049901735.1. Lineage (NCBI taxonomy): Eukaryota > Metazoa > Chordata > Lepidosauria > Squamata > Elapidae > Notechis > Notechis scutatus. The sequence goes on along the minus strand of NC_142010.1, from coordinate 166,429,445 downwards.
GTGAATGTCCTCCACAATATGAATCGAGGCGCTCATCCCAACCACATTATGAGTGGCCAGCAGTTCACACATCGAGGCCACCATCTTCCTCCAGAGCTTTCTGGGCACAGTCTGGCTAATGTCCACCGTAATTCCAGTATGTACCAGTTAATATACAAAATACAGACTATGAAATGGTAACAAGAGAAAGCAGGTTAGCAGATACAATTTTAGGGCCCGAACAGAGGAGACACAGCAGATCTGAAATGGACTCCTCCATATAATTTTATTCAGAGCAATTATAGTAAAGGACAGGGAACCTTAGGAGCCGTGGTGGGATTCAAAATGTTTTACTACCAGTTCTGTGGTGCAGCCACCCCCGCCACCTGTTTTTGGGCCTTCTGGGCCTCAGAGGAGCCTCAGGGGGGGTGTTTTTGCTCCCAGAAGGCTCCTCTGGGGCCAGGAAGGCAAAAAAAATGGAGGGGGGGCTGAGCCCCTCCATTTTTTGCTTTCCTGGGCCTCAGCAAGAGGAATCCCGGCACAGTTGATCGTATGAACAGCTGATTGTCGGGAGGGGAAAAAAAGAAAAAAATACCTTAAAGGGTGAGCATCAGGTGGGCGGACTGAGTGAGCATCGGGCGGGGCAAGCGAGCCAGTGGTGACTGCGTGACCGGGTCGGGGGCATGGACAGCCAGAACTTACTACCGGTTCGGTGACCCACACCAAATCCTTACTACCGGTTCACCTGATGCGGTGCGAACCAGCTGAATACCACCACTACTTAGGAGGTTTGTAAATCGAGAAATAATCCTTCAAGAGAGTCTTACATTCATCAAGGAATAAATTAAGCCCAATGTAGAGGTAAAATAAGACCACTTGCCCAGATTTCAATTATTGCATTCAGAATGTATTTGAGCAAAACTGCATTTCTGTGATTCATCTTTGGATCCTGGGGATTGGAGAGCTTTTGCCATAAAGCATTTGTTGTTTTAATAGCATGATAGTCACTTAAATGATTATCAAAATTATCTTTTTTGCAATTCTTATTTAGTAGTTTAATAACTTCATAACCTTGAGGCTGAACTGTCATGAGAAGTATAGAACCCAATGCCCAGGAGAAAGAACCATGTTTATTGCATTGATAGGTCGTTCCTTACAAGAAAGAGGGACACCCCCCACACACACCAAACAACAAGAAAGTGAAGATTTTTATAGAAAGGGAAGGAATATCCAATTTGCTGGGCAATTTAAGGAAAACTTTAAAAAAAATATTGGTTTTTAAAACAAACATAAACAAACAAAACATAAAAACATCAAATCATCTTCCATATATGTACATAAAGTGTGCCGGTTGGTTTACAAATTGTTTTGTGCTTCCATTTCATAGTCTTCAATTATAATTACATTGTATATAATCTCGTATTTTCAATCAATATATTAAATACATTAATATCATTATTAATCATTTGACTATACTTTTATTCATTCATGTTTTCCAAAATGATCATATTTAACTTAATTTGTTTTATGACAATTCGTATTATCATCCCAGATCTATCCTAGAATCATTTTGTAGATATAATAAGAAAAGAATACATCTTTATATATTTATTATATTCTAAAAGTCTACCTATTTCATTACTATATTTTATTGTCTAACCATTTGTAGAATAGATCCCAAATTTTATAAAATTGTTTATCATCTTGTTCTCTAATTTCAAATGTCAATCTACTCATCTCAGCACATTCCAATATTTTCTTAATGATTTCCTCCTGTGATGGTATTTTCTCATTTTTCCAGTTTTTAGCAAATACAGTCTTAGCCGCTGTTAATACATTTACAATCAGGTATTTCAAGTCTTTACTATATATTTCAGGTAAAATTCCCAATAAAAATATTTCTGGTTTCAAATCTATATGCTTTTTTGTCATTTTTTCCAACCACGTGTGGATTTTAGTCCAGCATTTTTTAGCATCCGCACAAGTCCACCACGTATGATAATATGAGCCAGGTATCTGATGACATTTCCAACATTTTTCGGATTTATTCTTGAACATTCTTGCTATTCTTGTCGGGGGAAAGTGCCACCTGTAAAACATCTTATACAAATTTTCTTTATATGCTGTTGACATTGTCATTTTATAATTTTGAGACCACAATTTTTGCCATTTCTTTAGATCAATCCCATATCCAAAATTCTTCCCCCAAGCAATCATAGTTTCTTTAACTTGTTCTTCTTCTAGTTTAATTTCTAATAAATAGCCATACAATTTTTTAATCACCTTTTCATCAGTACCTGTCAAAATCTTATCTAAGTCAGTCAGTTTTTCATAGAAACCTTCTCTTTTAGAATCTTTATCATACCTTGAATGTATTTGCGCATATGAAAACCAATTCATCTTTATACCTTGTTCCTCTAGTTTTTGTATAGATTTAAGTTCACCCTTTTCATTCAATATTTCACCATATCTAACTGTTTGTTCCTTTTTGTATATTATAGGATAAGAAAATGCTTCAATAGTCGATAGCCAGACTGGAATTTTCAAATAACATTGTCTTTTAATCTTCTCCCAATTGAACCACAGAGACTCCCGTATATAATGTCTTCTAAAGTACCACTGTGTTTTAGTTCCTTTATACCATAAAAAAGCATGCCACCCCAACAACAGATCATGTCCTTCTAGTGTCAACAATCTAGTATTTCTTAATGTTATCCATTCCTTAACCCACATCAAATTTGTAGCTTGGTAATACAACTCCCAATTAGGCAAACCAAATCCTCCTCTTATTCTAGCATCTTGCAAAAGTTTTAACTTTATTCTCGCTTTCTTACCTTGCCATATATATTTCAACACAATTTTATTTAAATCTTCAAAGTAGTCTTTTCCAAGCCTAATTGGAATTGTTTGAAACAAATATAAAATTCTGGGTAATATATTCATCTTGATTGTTGATATTCTTCCTATTAATGACAGTTGTAAATTTTCCCATTTTGCCAAATCTAGCGCTATCTGCTGTTTAAGTTTGATATAATTATTCTCTTTTAGTGTACTGCATCTTGCTGTCAAGTGTATCGCCAAGTACTTGATCTTATTCGTGACCTGAATTTTCAATAGGTCTGCCAATTCTTCCTTTTGTCTTGATAGCATATTCTTTGTCAAGATCTTTGTCTTATCTTTATTTATTTTCAAACCAGCCACCTTTCCATATGTCCCTATCTTTTCTATCAATTTTGATGCTGTTTCTAGTGGGTCTTCTAAAATAAAAACCAGATCATCTGCAAATGCTTGCAACTTAAATTCTTCCTTTTTAATTTTCATCCCTTTTATATTCTTTTCATCTCTAATATTTCTGTTTAGCACTTCCAAACTTAACATAAACAACAAAGGTGATAGTCTTGTTCCTTTTCTTATATCGATAGATTCTGTCAGTTCTCCCTCTATCATTACCTTGCCATCTGCTTATGATATATAGCTTCTATTGCTTGAATAAATTTTCTAGCAAAGCCCATCTGTTCCAGCAGTAATAACATGAATCGCCAATTCACATTATCAAATGCCTTCTGTGCATCTAGAAATATCAAAGCCATTAGTTTTTCGGGATGTGTCTCGTAGTATTCCAAAGTGTCCAAGATTACTCTCATATTGTCTTTGATTTGTCTCTTTGGCAGAAATCCATTTTGGTCAGGATGGATAAAATTATTTAAATATTTTTTAAGTCTTTCTGCCAATATTGAAGAAAAGATTTTATAATCTGCGTTTAGTAGGGAGATAGGTCTATAGTTCTTGATTTGTAATGGATCGGTGTCCTCTTTTGGAACAAGTGTGGTATAAGCTTCTGACCATGATTTAGGTATCCTCTTCTTTAACATAACTTCATTCATAACTTCTAGCAATGGGAAATTCAATGATTCGTGTAATGTTTTGTAAAATTCTGCCGGAAGTCCATCTGGGCCTGGTGCCTTTCCATTATTTTGTTTCTTAAGTGCTTCAGTTAACTCCATCATCGTTATATTGCTTTCTAACACTGTTTTAATCTCTTTAGGTATCTGGGGTAAATTAGCATTCTGTAAATACTGTTTAACTCTTTCCTCATCAATATTCTCTTGTGTGTATAGTTTCCCATAAAAATCTCGAATAATTTCCTTCTTCTCTTTACTACCATAGCAAACTTGGCCTTGGTCATCTATTAATTGCAATATTTTCCTCGATTCTTTCTCCTTTCTCAATTTATATGCTAACCATCTACCTGGTTTATTTGCGTCTTCAAAATAGTTCTGTTTGGCACGTCTAATTTTTTGTGCTAATTCTTCTTTTTCTATTAGACCCATTTTATGTTTGGTTATATCCATTTTTAACTTAATGTCCTTTCTCTGTGGCATTTTCTGTAGCTCTTTTTCAAGTCCTTTATACTCATCTTCTAATGCCTTAGAGGCTAATCTTTTCATGGTATTTCTTTTCCTTGTTTAGTCTATTATCAAGCCTCTGGCATATGCCTTCATTGTATCCCATACATTCTGGATTGATGTATCTTCTTTTTTGTTTTCTCCAAAGAAAAAGGCCAATTCTATCTCCATCCACTGTGTGAAGTCTTTTCCCTTTAAAATAGTATTATTTAACGTCCATCTAGATCTTCTTTGTCCTTTCCATTTAATTGTCATCGGATTGTGATCTGCCCAAGTACTTGTTTCAATATTTATTTCTTGAATATTAGTTAACAATTCTGTTAACATCCATATCATATCTATTCTGGACCATGATAAGTGTCTATTTGAGTAGAAGGTGTATTGTTTAGTTTTAGCATTTCTTTCTCTCCATGTATCTTTTAAGTTTATTTCATCTACCATTTTAAAAAAAGATTTAGGGAGAGTCTTTCTATTTTGCTTTATTGTTTTCTGTGCTTTGTAATCCAGTTTATTGTCTACAATTCCATTAAAATCTCCCATCATAACTATATTAACATAGTCCAGTTCAATTATTTTCATATGTAATTTTTTATAGAATTCTTCTTGTTTGTCATTCGGGGCATAGATTGCAATCAGGAGTGTTTTCGTATTATTGTCCATTATTTCCACCATTAATATTCTTCTGTCGTCATCAGTATAAATCAATTTCGCTGAGATGGTCTCTTTAATATATAAAACCACTCCTCTTTTCTTACATTGTGTCAAGGAAGTGAATATTTTCCCTAATTTTGGCTGTATCAATAATTGTTCATATTGTTTTTTAATATGTACTTCTTGTAGGCAGATTATATCAAATTTTAATTTCTCTAATTTATGAAAGATCTTCCTTCTTTTAACGGCTGAGTTAAGTCCATTTATATTAATTGTAATCAATTTTTTCTCTTCCATGGTTATATTTTGTAATTAGGTTTGAAAGCTCTCGTGGATCTTGGTTCACGTTGTTCTTTGGCTTCCTCCTTTCCACCTACTGCACCTTCTTCTTTTTCAGTCGTCATTTGGGAATCCTCTTGAAATTCAATTAGTGAAATTTCTTTTTCTGCCTCTTCCTCCCCTCTGAAAAATTCTGTGTAAAATGATTCAGCTTTCTCAATTGAGTCAATTCTATATCTCTCTTCTTGCCATGTAAACATTAAACCTTCTGGAATCAGCCATCTATAATTCACCTCTTTTTTAAGTAACAATTTGGTCAAGAATCAGTATTCTCTTCTCATCTCTCTCACTCTTCTAGGTACTTGTTTCAAGATCACAATCTCCTTATCTTTGTATTTCAATGTTTTCTCTCTTGCTACTTGCAATATTTGCGTTTTAATGGCTTTCTTTGTAAATCTGATGTGAACTTCTCTTGGTAAGCTATTTCTCATCGCATATCTTGTAAAGACTCGTTAAACCTCATCTATTCCATCCATCATCTTCTCTTCACTTATTTCCAAAGCTTCCTGCCAATATTTCTATCATTGTCTCAGCTAGATTTTGTCCTTTTTCTTCCTCTATGTTTTGGAATCTAAGATAAAATTCTGATCTGTCCATCTCCCATCTCAGCATACCATTTTTATCTTGTTCAACCACAGTTAATCTGTTATCAATGTCTCCAATCTTCTTGTCTCTTTGTTTATCTTCTTCTTCAATTTTTTGGAGTCTCTCATCATACTTCATCATCATTTGTTAGATGTTCTCCACTTTTTCATCAGTTTTCCCTGTTCTTTGTTCTTTGTTCAATGTTCTTTGTTCAATGTTCTCTATTCTCTTTTCAATATTCTCTGATCTTGTTTGAATATTTTGAATTCCTTGCATAATCATCTGCAGGGTCACTTTTTCTTGTTGTTTTTCTTGCCTTAATATTGTCTGTATTGAACGTTGGCCTCCAGATGGTGAAGAGAAAGAAGTGGAAGTTGAAGAACCAGGAGCTGTTAATTTCCTACTCATTTTGAGGAGTTCAAGATCTTCAGGTTCTTCTAGACCTTAATCCAGTTGTAAAATAACCAATTGCAGTTCCAAATAAAAATAGTAGGAAAAAGTAGGAGAATAGTAAGAAAAGAGAAGCCAAATAGTAATAATAATAGAAAAAGAAGAAAAAAATTCTTCAGGTTCTTGTATACCTTAATCCAATCGATTGGTTAGATGACAGTAAAAATTCAAAATGATGGAAAAGACCATAAACACACCATGAAAACACACACAAAAAGAAAAAGTTGTAAAATCCTAAAAAAGGCGAAAAAGTGAAGAAAAAGGCTAAAAAGAAAGGAAAAATTCTTCAGGCTCTTCAACACCTTAATCTAATTAAGAGGTCTCAAATATAAAAGTATGCATAAAAATAAACCAAAGAAAAAAGAAAAAAAACCAATATGGAAGGTAGATGGAAAGACAAAAATACCAAAAAGTGAAAGAGAAGAAAAAGGCTACTCCCTTAAAAAGAAAAGGAAGGAAAGCATTAATACTAAAGCTTTTCCTATAAAATAAAAAGCAGATGTAGAAATTTAACTTCCAAAGACAAGAAAAACAAAAACAAAGACAAATTCCAGAGAGCCAAAAATCCAAATAGCTATTGCAAAAAAAAAAAAAAAAAAAAGTAAACTGATGAGAAGGGCTAGCACAGCTCAAAAAGAATAAAAAGAGCACACTGCAGTTTGTTTAATTATCCAAGGCTCTTGTTATAACTCTCTTCTCCAAAGACTTGTCACCTTTTCTTTTCCTAAGCTTCAACACCAGACTGCAGCTGTTGATAGAAACCCAGAAGAGCACCTGTAATAATACTCTCCCGTGCTCTTCCCTCCATCTTATCAAGCAGGCAATGTCCTTGAAAAGAAGTCTCAGTTCTTTCTCAGCTTTGTCTGGTCAAAAGGAAAATAGAATATTTCCAAGCCTCTAGTTGGCAGTGTTACAAAGTTTCTTTAGCTTTCACTTTTCCCCTCCTTTTCCAAGCAAAATATGATAAGAATTAATTAAAAAAGAAACAGATATTTAAAAAATAACTAAAAGGGAGTCTCTGGCTTAGAATATTATAAAATCAAAAAGGAGAGAAGGAGAATATATAAAAAGAAGAAAAAAAAACCAGTCCAGTTTCAAAATATAAGATCATGTGTAGAAAATCCAGCAATGAGAAAAAAAAAATATTACTTTGACATTCCTGTTTAAAATCGCCGCTTAATCACTTCTGTCAAAACTTTTACAGATTTTTTTTCCCCTTAGGGTGTCCTTTCAAGTCTTAAATTAAAGAAAAAGTTCTCACCAAATCGGCACACTCTCTCTTTCCATTCTCTTTCGTTTTGGAGCTGTCCCAACTTCAGCAGCTTTAATGGCTGACTGTTTGCCGCTGGCAAAAAGAGCTTCTCCTGGATCTATCAGGGACTTTGCGATATCCTTGGGATCGACAGGATGCGCTCTTTACATTCACCATCTCTTCGGGACGGTTTAGATCTGTTTGGACCGTCCAGGAGCAAAGATATCGGCTGCGATCTCAGATCTCCAAGATCGCATGCCGTATCGTCGCGATGCCAGCTCCACCCACCCTAATTTAAGGAAAACTTAAGGTTCTTTTCTCTGTCCCTGGGATTATTTCTATTATTGGGCAAAACTGCCCTTTCAGGAGAAGCAGAAGGGTTGGGACACAGGATGGAGAGAGGGAGTGTTGAGGTCATCAGACTGATTATGGGTGGGATATTGGAATCGCTTTACTTGAGCTGCCCTTGGACTCACGGCTCATGTTCTTTGGCTATTTGGGCTTGCAGGGGGATCAGTTTGGGTCTGATAGAATTTAGCAAAGAAAGGAACTCAGATTGACCCTGGTCATGTCTGCAAGATAGGGAGCTAAAAAGCTTTTATTTTTATGCCATTGAGTCTGTTTTTGCTTGTGGCCGCCTGGGCTACTAAAGCTTTTCCTATAAAATAAAAAGCAGATGTAGAAATTTAACTTCCAAGATAGGGAGCTAAACTTCCAAGATAGGGAGCTAAAAAGCTTTTATTTTTATGCCATTGAGTCTGTTTTTGCTTGTGGCCACCTGGGCTACTAAAGCTTTTCCTATAAAATAAAAAGCAGTTTTCTTGGCAAGGGTTTTTGGAAATGGTCTGCCATTGTTTCCTTCCTAAGGCTGAGAGGGAGCGTGAAGTTCAGCCAGCAGGCTTCATAACTCAGGTGGGTCTAGAACTCACTGGTTAGTAGCCTGGCACTTTAACCACTAAACCAAATTCTTTTATTTGCTACATTTATTTTCTCCATTACAGAATTACTGTAGCACTTCCTGTCACTGTCTCTTCATAACCTGGCTTTTGTAAACCTGGGTGAAGATAAATGTTTGGAAGAATGAAGGCAACTGGATTCTGTGTGGGTGGTTTGGCCTCAAATGTTCCTCTGGGTTCCTCTTTTAAGTAAAATGGAGAGAAGGAAAATGGATTCCCTCCCTTTGCTCGCTATTTTTTCCACAGCTGCTTAACAGGCACAGAGAGCAGGGCAAATGCTCAGTGGTTAAGATGCTGGGCTCATCAGCTGGAAAGCAGGCAGCCCAGGTTCGAGACCTGAATTGTGCGAAGGGGTGAGCTCCCACCCCCACCCTTGCCCACCTAGCAGTTCAAAAGCATGCAAATGCGAGTAGATAAATAGGTACCACTCAGAGGTGGTATTCAGCAGGTTCTGACCAGTTCTGGAGAACTAGTAGCAGAAATTTTGAGTAGTTCAGAGAACCGGCAAATACCACCTCTGACTAGAGATTTTACAGTATCCTTCCCCTGCCACGTCCACCAAGGCACACCCACAGAACCGGTAGTAAAAAAATTTGAACCCCACCACTGGTATCACTTCAGTGAGAAGGTAATAGTGCTCCGTGACATCATTTTAGCTACATGACCACAGAAATGTCTTCAGTGCTGGCTCAGTGGCCCTTGAAATAGAGAAGAGCACCCGCTAGTCAACTGGCAGAGTAAAATCCGCAGGGACTCCTTTACCTTTTACCTTTTACAGGCAACTGCTTTTCCACACCTGCACGGGCAACTGTACCATCTTGACAGGTTTTAAACAGTTCTACTGCTCTTTCAATTTTTGTTAGTAGTATTTTCCACTTACCCTTGCTTTCCAAGTGACTGTAATATAGTGATCAAGACTTTGTACCAACCATCGATTTGTTGTTTATATAAAAGTTGTTTATGCCTTTTATATGATCCACCCCCCTCAAAAGTGCCCACCAAACATTATTTCCCCAACCGATTTGGGCTTTCTCTTCTCTTCTCTATTCTGCAGTGGTTCCCAGTGCTGCCACTATAATCATTGTGGTGTGCGTGGGCTTCCTGGCACTGATGGTAATCCTAGGGGTGCTCCGCATCCATTCCTTGCACAGGCGAGGGAGTGAACGGGAGGGCACTGGGGAGCCTGCAGGAAGCCAAGGGAGTGCCAGGGTCAAGGAGAACGAGATGTTCTGGGATGACTCTGCTCTCACCATTATCGTCAATCCCATGGAGGTGAGTGAAGGAAGGGATGGACGGGTGGGAAGAGGGCCCTGTTTTAACTTGGATCAGACCCTGCATCCTTTCTCTTCCCGCAGTCATACCAGAATTGCCAGGAGAGAGTAGCAGAGGCCAATGAATCCAAAGCCAGGGAAGCCGCTGAAGAGGAAGACAGCAGCGATTCTGAATCACCAGACAGTCTAGCCAGCAATGCCATCGATGAGCGGCGCATTGTGGGAAAGCACGATGCCTCTTGTCGCTACTAGAGGGATGTAATGGAAGGGGTAAAAGTGGACCACCACCAAAAGGTCGTGCTTACATTTAATAATTGGGGATATGGCCTGTTTCTACACATTTTCTCTGTTTACATTTTACCCCCTCCCCTTCCTCCTGTTTTCTCCATTGTTTGCACAGTGGGCTGGCGAGGAGTTTTCGTGCATGAGGCAAAAGACGTAATTGGCATCTTCTCCCTCTAAATTACCATTGGGATCAATTTTCAAGGAAGTTCCGTAGCCAAAGCTCATTGAAACAATTGGGAGCTCTGCGAGAGCATTATTGTATATTTTACCCTATGTTATTGGCCACTAATTTTGCTCTGGTTCTGCTCTGCCTCTTGAGGTTAGTGCTTCCTCGGGCCCAAAGCATATCCATTTTAATCCTCGTTAAAAAGAATCAACCGGCAGGGCTCAGAAGAAAATCCCTTCTCTCTTCCAAGATTCCTAGTTCTTCTCGACTTGCAAGCTTTTTGCTTGGACTGGTGGGGCAGGGCCCCCTGACTCAATTCCCAGTTTCGGATTGCCACCACACTTGAGCAGGATAAAGTTAATTGGCATGCTATGTTAAGCAAAGCAGAGAGAAATGAGAAATAAGCAGGGAAGGACAACACAAGGGGTACATCAGAATTCCCAAAATACTATATATATATAATATTGTATATTTTTTCAATGTTGTTGTTTGAGATTCTTGTTTGATGCAAAGAAAAAAAAAACCTGCAGCTTGTGTCGCTTTGTAAAATTGTCAATAATATTCAAGCAAGTAAAGGAAATATTATATGGAAAAGGGAATGGAACACATTTTAAAATAAAAAAGGATTTTAAAAATGTCTACTCTTGGATTTTGGAGTCTCTTTCTTCAGAAACAAGGAGCTTTGTTGTCTTGCAAATGCTCTTACCTGTTGCAGCAAAAATAGGGCAAAGAGATATACATCAAGTCAGCAGTTTTGTTCATCGTTGACCACTTCAGAAGTCTCCTCTGTGAATTGCAGCATTTATTTGTCAAGCAGAACAGTAGAATGTGCAGAGCTCAAGGCTTTTAGGGAAGCTGGATAAGATGACTTTGGTCAAAGATCTGGTGATCTATAGAAGTGTGTTTTACATGTGTATGTACGCATAGATAGTGTCTATGTATCTATGTCAGAAGTATATAGTTATATATTACATATACAGTATGTGTGTGTGTGTGTGTATATATATACACACACACACACACACACACACACATATACACACACACCTTCTAACATGAATGGATGGTGTGTCTCTTCCTCAATCCCTTACTCAGTGGAAAGGGTGGTAGTGACATTCCAACTTCAGGGTTTGGCTGCAAAGCCAGTTATTTTTTGAGTCTGGGATGTAATGTAGAGCTGGCCTATCTCAAGTTGTAATAGCAGCTTCCTCTTCACTATGTTTGAAACACAGGATAAGTGTTTCTCAGTATGGTTTTCTGTCTATCCATAGTTCCTTCATACAGTTCATATATCCTTCTCATTAGGTCTGCTGTTGTACTATCATGTTTCCCTGAAAATATGACATATCCCAAAAACAAGCCCTAGCCCGATTTTCACATCCGCTTGTGAGCTGGGGCGAGGTGCAGGTATAAAAATCAAGCTAGGGCAGGGGTCGGAGTGGAGCTGCTCTACATGCCCTGCACCCGCTTATCCTAGGACTGCTGCACCCAGGCCTCCCACACCCCGACACATCGCGTCGCTGCCCATCTTCTGCAGCTGCTTGCAGCCACTCGCAGCGACACCATGTGACACATTGTGCCAGTGCCACCACTCATGACAGAACATGAGGCTCGTTGAGCTAGTGCCACTGTTTGCGTAATGGCACAATGTACTGCATAGCCTGCTGCAGCAGGTGGTGGTACCAGCACAACGATTAGTGGCATGACAGGTGTCAGGATGTGAGAGACATGGCTGTAGTGGTCCTGAGGTAAGTGGGTAAGACTTCCATGGAAAATAAGACTTGGTGCTTATTTTGGGGTTGAAAATAAGACTGGGTCTTATTTTCAGAGACACATGGTAGCAGGTAGCATTCCATCAGTTCCAGGTTCTCTACTCTCATCAAAGTATGGTTTGCTCCAGTAACCCACTTATCATATTGTCCAGGTTCCTCAACATCTGACTTGGACTTGTTCATCTAGGCAATGTTGGAGCCAACATGACTCTTGTAGTTCATGTCATATTTTGAGGTTGGCAGCTGAAGTTTTAGAGGGTCTTTATACGTATATCTCTAAGTCCTCTGTATCTTTGTCTCTCTCTCTCTCTCTCTCACACACACACACACACAAAATATAAACTCAACCCAATCTAGAAGGAAAGTCTTAGTAGTATAGAAAATTTGCGATATTCAAGTAATTTTTCTCTCTCTTTGCATTTAGTCTCTCAGGGCAGGGGTCTCCAACCTTGGCAACTTTAAGACTTGTGGACTTCAACTCCCAGAGTTCCTCAGCCAGCTTTGCTCGCTGAGGAACTCTGGCAATTGAAGTCCACAAGTCTTAAAGTTGCCAAGGTTGGAGACCCCTGTCTTAGGGAACAGCATCAACTTCTTGCAGGACCCAAGGATTCAATGGAAAACAAGAGTTTGAAAATCCCTGCTCTATGTGTTGCTCCAGAATTGGGTGGCAACTATTAGGAATGAAAGGTTCCTACAGGGAGGACAGTCAAAGTCTCAGGGGAACTCTGGAAGACCTGAACTAAAGAGCTTATTCTAAATGTATGAGAATTGAGAAATCCATGGGATTTTTAAAAAAATTTCACAAGTGGAAATTCCTAGGCCAGAGCTTCCTTTTGTGGATGCAACCTGAAATAGTCAAAAGGGAAGTCACTCTTTTCCATTTCTCTTTATTAATTTATGATAAATATTAAGAGTTGCAAAATTGTGGTGGGATAAAACCCCCAATCAATCTATCCAATTAGCATAAAGCCTGGTTTCATTTCTTAAAATATGTCACAGTGCATATGAACAAACTGCATTTTTATTCGTAACTTTTTTTTTTCATTTTTAAAAACCTCATACAAACAGAAATACAAGCACAAGCTTTCAACTGGAGGGCGTGCTAGAGTCCCATTGCAGGATATTCTCTTCACCAACTTTGTACAGCTCTCTCCCACATGGAGAATTCTGAATAATAGCTGCCAACATATTTCTTCTCCACTTGATTTTCTTTTTACCCTCCTGCTAGGGAGGTTAAAATCTACAAACCAATAAATGTAAACAAAGCCTGAGAAGATAAACACAAAGGTATAGTCCATGAACAGCATCATCTCAAGGACCTTGTTTTGCAGTCCTTAATGTCACTGTTTCCTGTGAACATGGAGAAAAACATGAAGTGAGAAGGCATAAATGCCCCCCCCAACATTTAGAGCAGCCTTCCCCAACCTTTCCAGCTTGGAGGACTGGCAGCCGGGGATGGTTCAGAGTGGTGGGTGAGTGCGAGCGTGCATGACGTGCCATTTGCATGAGTGGCGGGCCTATGACGCTTGTGCAAATGTTGCTTTGCGCATGAGGGCGAGTGTCATCCATGGCGTGCGCACACTCACCTGCTGCTTGTGCAGTCCAGTTCGGAATAGGCTGCGGTCTGCAGCCCAGGGGTTGGGGACCCTTGCCTGAGAATCAGCAATTTGCTCTTCTGGTAGGCTCAAAAGAGAAACATTGCTGTATCTGTAAAGGTTTTATCGTTGCCCGATACTGAGGGAGAGTTCAATTTTGAGATCCAAATCACCAATCTCCTTCCAATAAAATATCCTAGTCTCCCTTTAAGCTTTTCTTAAAAACTGTTTTCCCACTCAGTTGACCCAGCTCTACGAAGTGTGCAGCATAACACTTTCAGTGCACTAAACTGCATGATGGGCATAATGATCATCTAGCCAGTGAGACCTTGCCAGCCCCTGCTAGAGATGTTTTCTTTGAAACATTCCACACCTGTCCAGGTTTGTGATCAGTATGGGCTCTTTTGTCCATGCCTTTAAACATCTGATAAAGACCGAGAGCAGCTGAACGTGTCTTTCACTTATCAGACCTTCAAAACCACCCATTACAGAAGGCTCCTAACTTTTCAGGCTTTTCTTACAGGATTTACGGAATGGGGAAATTACCCATTTAAACCATCCTCCCCTTCAAAGCCTTTAACAGCCTTTAAGCCACCTGGCAAGAATAGAAAAGTGTCACATTTTGGTTGCCAAGTGAATCATCAGCTCATAGGTAACCATGACGATTGCAGCATTGGGGATCTGACGAAGGAGATGAGCTGAAAGTCCACGATAAAGAGCCAAGGGGCCTTCTTCCCTGGCCACAAGCTGGAGGGTTTGCACAAAGGAGCGATAACGATATCCCTCCTCGCGTAGCCGTGTCCGAACAACCTCTACGGAAAACAAAACAAAAAATGAGTGTAAGGATGAGCTTACTCTTGTTACATTCCGATGGGTTTCAAAGGAGAGCATGGAGCTCAGAGCAACTCACCATGGGGATAGGCGATGCATGAAGCACATGCTTTGGAGACAGCCGCTGCTGCCATCAGCCCGCAGAAGTCTTGGCCACTGGGCGATAAGACAACCGATGGAGTCAAGAGGAGCTGGTGTTCCCTGAGCTGCTGCTTCAAAGCCTCGTAAAGCACAAAGTGGATCACTGTTTCAGTGACACCAGCATAGGAGGCAGTAACCCCGCGGTAAAAGCCACGCAGACCTTCTCTGTAGTAGACACGCATGGCACACTGAAGGGCACTGGTGCACCTCTCGTTTCTGCCCCTGGGGGGAAGAAGGAAGGATTTTGCTTCGATTTTGCTTCCATGTTGCTGGCTATGCTTTTTCAATGCTAAAAATGGGTATCTCATGCTGCAGCTAAAACTTGAATTCAAAAACCCACATTCTGGAACCTGTTTAAATCAGACAAATCAAGCCATTTAAAAAAAAAAAAACTGTTTTGGAGGATTTTCTTTACTTGGATTTCTATCCCAAATGAATTACTTTTATAAATAACTCAAGGCTTTGGATATACATAATACTCCTTACTCCTCCTATTTTCTCCACAACAACCCTCTGAGGTGATTTGGGCTGAGTGACTGACCCAAAGTCACCTAGCTGGCTTTCATGGTTAAGGTAGGATTTGAACCCCAGAGTTTTCTGGCTTCTAGGCCAGCACCTTAACCACTATACCTGTGATGCCGTACCTATGGCACATGTGCCAGAAGTGGCATGCAGAGCCATCTCTCCGGGCATGCCCATTGCTCTTTCAGGTTCCGGCGTGTGAATGTGGGCCGGCCAGCTGGTCTTCACGTGTGCATGCATGCCAGAAACCAGAAGACGGGGTGGCTGGCGCACATGCGCGTGTCGGAAACCGGAGGCTCAGCTCTTCCAGTTTCCAGTACATGCACGCTCCTGTTTTGGCACTTGATGCCGAAAAGGTTTGCCAATGCTGCACTATACCAAACTGGTGTAATTTCTACAGTTTTTACTATTTTACATAATGTAGACCTCAGGCGGCATGGAGGGACTCCGTAAGAACTGAAATTGTAACCATGCAAAGGTATTATGCATATCTTGAGCTTCTGAAATGCCCCAGTATTTATTTGTAACTCTGAGGGAAATTAAAAAAGAAAAAAAGGCTGGAGTTCCTAGAATTCTGAATGTTGTGTTTTAAGCACAGGATAGTCTACAGGTAGTCCTCAATTTAAAAGTTCGTTTAAAGTTACAACAGCACTGGAAAAAAATGACTTATGACAATTTTTCACTGTTGCAACCGTCAAGTGATCAAAATTTGGACACTTGGCAACTAATGCATATTTATGATAGTTGCAGTGTCTCGGTGCCGTGAACCCTTTTTGCAACCTTCCTACAAGCAAAGTCAATGAGGAAGCTAGATTCATTTAACAACCATGTTACTAACTTAACCACTGCAGTGAGTCACTTAACAACTGTGGCAAGAAAGGTTATAAAATGGGGCAAAATTCACTTAAAAGTCTCACTTAGGAACAGAGATTTTGGGTCCAATTGTGGTCATAAGTTAAGGACTACCTATATGAACTCTGATTAGTTGTAAGAGTTGACAAATCTCCCTGTTTTCTTTTACATTTAGTTAGTTGTTTTAAAAGCTGGTTTTCTATGTTGCCTGGAAATGATCCAAGCAGGTGACTCAAATGGGGTCCTGACAGGTGCATTTCCCACTGCCCTTACCTCCGCTCCAGTTGCATCCTAGTCTTCACTAACCAGATAGGATTGGTCAAAGTGGCAGATGTGATGCCTGCATGAAGCAGATGAAGAAAAGTCAAAAGGACCAACATAAAACATTGATTATAAAGTTCCTTTTAAGACTTGGACATTATTTCAAAGGGACCTCCCCAGTAAAAAGGCTGATGCATACTGACGTATATACTGATCATTCACTAAGCTTAAGGTACTTAATAATTAGTGGCAACTCATATTTGTATGCATATTAATTTACCTGCACAGGCTGCTGAAATCATGTGAACTTTCTTGGACTCTGGCATAAGCACCGTGTTGAGTCTCTCCTTAGTTCCCGAATATGCAGCAAAATAAATGGCCCTAGAAGTAGAAGGGGGAAATGCATCTCAAAAACTAAGCAAGGTTGAATTTGGATGACAAACCAAGAAAAAAAATACAAAGGCTGTGGCCATGCATCAAAAGGACCTGAACTCTCTGATGATATAAGAAGCTCTGTAAAGTTATGCTTGGATCATCAGAGATGACTACCTGTTCCCTCAATCCATCTTACCTGGAAGGAGCAACTCCAATAAGATTAGGTCCCAGGCCTCGAAACAAGGAGCGAACCCCTTCCTTCTCTAGAATGATTCTGTTCAGAAAGGAGTAGATGAGCACATTACTTTCTGTCCTCTCTTTCAAGGTAGAAGAGAGTTAGAAATTCCTGAGAACCTCAGCAAAGTTTCCCCTGTTACACAGATCTGTTCTCCCACATTGTTCACCTTAGTAGTTCAAGGAAGCCAATCCTGGGGAGTCCTGGGCGGACAAATGTCCCATTCACTCCTTGCAACTGTACTGCAGGTAGG
This sequence comes from Notechis scutatus, assembly GCF_049901735.1. Classification (NCBI taxonomy): domain Eukaryota; kingdom Metazoa; phylum Chordata; class Lepidosauria; order Squamata; family Elapidae; genus Notechis; species Notechis scutatus. The sequence continues at coordinate 166,412,268 of NC_142010.1, read as the reverse complement.
CAAACAGGTCTTGGGGCCAAGGTGGAAGACTGCAGGCGAGTCTTCACCACTTCCAATGGGCAAGTCAAAATGGCTCCTGCTGTTCCACCTAATCTGTGGAAGTAGAGAAAAGAAATGCACAATCAACGTGTTTCACCAATCAAGGGTGAGAGGCAGTCTTTAGCATAGTATTACCCCCACACACACCCAAATTGTCAAAATGGACTTTTGATCGAGCATATATTTAGGGACAAAGTATACCTGCTATCTGTTAAGTTCAGTAGAAAATTTAATCATTCATTGTTTGGTATATTAACCAAAAGAACAATAAACTTCTGTTATCAAAGATAATTTGAGATGAAGATAGAGAAAAAGCATCAAGAATCCCTCATTTTATTCTGACTGCAAGCTCAATTAATGCATCTATATTTAAAACATCTTATTCTTTGAAGAGATCAGACATTTCAGTTAAGAATGATAATCAAAAGAAAACTTATTGGAAAAGTAGGAATATGTGTGATTATGTCCACCAGGATTGACACAGCAGCTCTCACCATTTTCATTTCTCTCCTATAATTTTATTTTCTCCATGGGTTTCTCTGCTACATTACCATGCGTCACGTTTTCAGATTTGCAGTTGATTAACATGCTGACATCTTGGCTCTGTGGTTCCAAGCAGATGCCAACGGGGGGGGAAAAGACCCAAACTTGTGAACTTTGCTTCTAGAAATTGCTCAATGAGTTTTATTTTGCTGCTTGCATGTCTTGCCACAGCTTGCAGGATTTCTGTTACTGTGCACTTTGGCAACTGTTCTTTACCCCAGTAAATAATCAGTAGTAGTCCAATAAATAATCTTTTTGTTCAATCTTTGGCCCTATGCACTATGGAACTGATGGTATACAGAATGCTTCTTCCTCTTATTTTTTGCACAACTCTGTGATGTGGGTTGTAGTAAAAGAGAGACCGGCCCAGCTGTGTTTCATGCCCAAAGTAAAACTAGAATTCACAATCTCGGAGATTCTAGTCCAGCTTCTTAATCATAACACTCAACTTCATCCTGTGATTTGCTAAGAAAAAAGTCTTACTGACTAGCAACTGGATAGGTTTACATTCATCTGCCTGTGTTTAGTAAAAAAAAATCAGGTTTAGAAACGACTTTTTGGTGCCTGTTTGTACAACTCTTTTTCTACTTCACTATACCATAATTTGGGCTTCTATAATTGCTGGATATTTCTTAACACTCTAAGACAAAACTTGGTAATTCCAATATCTCTGGCAGTATGGAGAACTCTTGCTGACTCTCTGACCTTCCCCTCTGTAGCCATCTGCCCCACACTAGCAGAAGTATGGCGGGCAGAAAGAAGGAACAGCAGTTATAGGAACAGCCTCCATTTAAGCTGGCCTCTGCAAGCTGGCTCCAGAGAGAAAAGGAAACGGCAAGAAAATGTAGTCGCATGGAATAAAATCTGGACTACACATTTTCTCACCATTCCCTTAGTGAGCAAGGAAAGAGTGGCCAATCATGGAACCAAAAGTAACAACGCTGGTGTGGTCAGAGGTAAAATAGCCCATTGGACTGAAGGATCTAAAGCAAAGCTGGCTGAGGAATTCTGGGAGTTGAAGTCCACAAGTCTTAAAGTTGCCAAGGTTGGACACCCCTGATCTAAAGTCTCTTCAGCAGGAACGGAATGCATGTAGGTGAGATGAAGGTATGATATCCAGGAAGGGGACAGAGAAAATCTCAGCGAAGGAGGCAAAAGGCAAGAGAGAAAACATGTCCTTCATAACACGAGAAAAGGAAAGCCTGCAGCCATGAGATGGCAAATGAGTTATATTCCTTTTCTAATGTATCTTCCGAGAACATGCATTTCCACAGGCAGAATGAAACAAAGGAAGACGAAAGGGCGAAAGGGTCAATAGTGGCATAACACCCTTGGACTGATTGCGATTTCATAAGTGCGGAATCTAAAGAGACCCCAAGGGCCCTGGTTTGATCCAAGGACTTTAAGAAGGATTCAGTTCACAAGTTTGGTATTGTACGCCTCTGTATATATGTAACTAGCAACATGTGAAAAAAAAAGGGGGGAAATGTAACCTGTCGCATTATTTTTGGTTGCACAAGATTCTACTCTGTGTTTTAATTAACCTAGGATATCAGAAATGATGCCAGCAGGCTCTTTGCTTTCTAATATAGTACCGTAAGACCAAAAAAACAACCCCAAAACCCTGCAGGCTAATTTCCAGGGTCATCAACAATGAATATTGCATAAGGCCACAGTTTGGACAGAGATTACGTCAAGTCCAAAAGGTAGCTCTAAGCCAGATAACAGAAAAATCAACTTGAGATCGTGTGGAAAGATGGAGAATGGAGAGGAAAAAAAACCTTTTTAAATTTTGTAATACAGGTAGTCCTCGACTTACAACAGCTCATTTAGTGACCATTCAAAGTTACAATAGCACTGAAAATAGTGAGCGTTTCTCACTTTTATGACTGTTGTAGCATTTCCCCATGGTCACATGATCAAAATTCAGACGCTTGGCCACTGACTCATATTTATGACAATTGCAGTGTCCTGGGGTCATGTGATCACCTTTTACAAACTTTCTGACAAGCAGCCAACGGGGAAGCCAAATTCACTTAACAACTGTGTTACTAATTTAACAATTACAGTGGTTCACTTAACTAATGTCGCAAGCAAGGTGGGAAGTTATATTGAGAAATTATAATTAACTATGCAGTACTGAAGGGTGGTTTTTTTTTCCAGATATCAGGCAGTGCAAAGCAGAGAGAGTAGTAGCAAGTGCAGCTTTTCAATAAAAGTATAATCAATTACTAGTGGAGAAATAGATTTGTCCACACATTCTCTTTGCCATTCCTCCCTCCTCAGTGCTGTAGGAAATCATTTCAGCATAAATCATTCTTCCCTTTACAATACACTCTTAGGTGCCTTCACAGTACAGCTATGCTGTGCTGCTGTCCATACAGCTCAATGTATAGTTGTCAACTTGCTGTCATTTGTTTAGTGACTGTCTGAAGTTACAATAATGCTCCGAAATGTGATTTATGATAGGTCCTTGCACTTACGACCATTGCAGCATTTCTGTGTTCATGTGAACAAAATTCAGGCACTTGGTAACCAACGATGTATTTTACACTGGATGCATGGTCCTGTGGTCATGTAATCACTGCTTGCAACCTTCCCAGACCAGCAAAATCAATGGGGGAAATTGGATTTGCTTAATGACCACAGCATTCTTTTAACGACTACAGCAAAAAGTGTCAAAATCGGGTATCACTCACTTAACAACCACCTCACTTAGTGACATAAATTCCCATCCCAATTGTGGTCGTAAATCAAAGACTACCTGAATTGCATGACACAAAGGAAAGTGCCATGTAAAACATGTGTTGGGTTAGGCCGAAATGTTCCATCCAATCCTCTCCCCACAATACTTTGCCAAAGGATATAATTTGCCTTTCAATCTAGATGACTGGAAAGAATGTGGGTTTTCTATGTCTCTTGGATATCACCTTGCTATTGTAAGGATTTGTGCAGCCCAAATGTAAAATAAATGTAGCTGCAGAAATGGGATTCCAGAAATAGTTTGATATGTGTGTAAAAGGAACTTTAATTGTAAGGCAATGACCAGGTCAGCTCTTCAAGATAGATCAGACTAGGAAACCAGTCATATGCAGGCCAATATTAATTTTATTTGGAAAGAGAGTAGAAACAGTAGCGCAGGATTATAGGCACCATGGTAACAGTTTCTATGGTACTAGACAGAGTAATTTCTATAGCAGAAAAATATTATTTGTATTTAGAGGATTCTTTGCTGAAAAATGCTGAAATACTGTTATTCAGATTCTTCCTATCCATCCCTCCTCTTTCCTCTGCTCAAATGAATACGCTATCAAGGAGTTTATATTTATGTTTGGTTTTCACTGATAAAACTTGGTAACTTATCTTTGAGGATCAAATCTTTTCAGTCCTCATGGGATGTTATCCCCAAAATAGCAGAAATATTAGACCTGGGCAGACCACGGGCTACATTTGGCCTGTGGAGGTGGGTGGCAGAAGAAGGGGGCAGGTATCGTGGGTGGGTGGACCAGTGGAACATCAGCGTGGCAGCCCTTCACAACGGCCCCAGTTTCTCATGTGGCCCCTTGGGAAAATTAATTGCTGACCCTTGACAAATATGGTGGGTCAGAAGAGCAGATGGCTTGAAAACTGGAACAGCATGATTCACCACTACAAATTTTCCAGCAGTCATACTGGGAACTCATGCTGCAAAAAATGGCAATTAATATTCCTTCTACTAAGCCATGTGGGGGCTTCAACTCCCAGAATTCTGGGAATAGATTCCATAAAGTTGTTTAAATTGAAAACCACTGGTCTAGAGGGATCAATAATAGCATTTTTCTAATCTGCAGGCATAGATGCAATCTCCACACATATATTGAACATGTCAGATAGCCATCCACAAATTACCCCATATTTTAACATCTCTCCAAATATGCAATCTAGCCCTCTTTTTCAGCATTTTTTCAGCATTCAGAACTTACTTTTCATTGTTTATTGCTCTAAGATAGGGGTCTTCAAACTTGACAGCTTTAAGACTTGTGGACTTCAACTCCCAGAATTCCTCCTCCAGTCATGTTAGCTCAGGAATTCTGGGAGTTGAAGTCCTCAAGTCTGAAACTTGCCAAGTTTGAAGACCCTTGCTCTAAGCAATGCTGCAAAACGAAAGGAACCAGTTGCATTGACCTGAGACCCTTCCTTCTTTCTAGTTCCTATGCCTGCTGTCTCGGAAGACATTAGCATTTTAGAGCATTCATATGCTCTAGACGAGCTTTTCTTGAGCTTCAGAGCAATTCCCAGCATTTCTAAATCTCTAAATAAAACACAACAGTTCTGAAGAACTGCCAGAGCTACAAATGATAGAACACTGATCAACTATTTACAAAGTGTACACTACTATGACTGTTAATCTTCTCATCACTCCTTATCACCCATCCCCTCCCACTTGTGATTGTAGGACTGTAACTTTGTTGCTTGTATCCTTACGATTTATATTGACTGTTTCCTAGTGTGATTTGATTGTTGATTGTACCCTATGACTATCATTTAAGTGTTGGACGTTATGATTCTTGATTCGTATTGAATGTACCTTTTCTTTATGTATACTGAGAGTATTTACACCAAGACAAATTCCTTGTGTGTCCACAATCACACTTGGCCAATAAAGTATTCTATTCTATATTCTATTCTAACAGCCCATCGGCAAAGAATAGGTTAACGCGGGAGAATCGCGGAAGGCATAGGGGAGGCGTACACTGATTTCATAGCCAATTTTAATCACACCCACATCACTGGTGTAGTTAAAACCTCCTCTAAGTTGGGCAAAATAAATTTATTTCTTATTGATTTCACAGTAGTGGGCACTTGAAAAGCTGCCCACGTGTTCACAGTCTATCCGGTCTCTTTCTCCAAACGCGGCAAGGGGAGCAGGATGAAAAAGGATACCTTTGGCTAAAAAAAAACTTTTGGAAGATTTCCTACCAGCGGCATTCATTCCGACTTGAGTAGGGGAGAACGAAAACTCTGGGAGTCTTTCAGAGTCGCTGCCGGCTCATTTTAACTCTCATGCCACCAACGGAGAAGCTGGTGTGCAACAAATCCTAAGTCAGCTATAACGAAAGCTGAGCAGCAATGCAGATGAGAAAGCAACTGATCCGGAACCTATTTGCACACTGTCCAAGGAACGAGACCTCCAATCTGCCGAAAGTTCGTGCAAAAGTTATGCGTCACTTGATTCATAGCGGCACACAGCCCCAGCCAAATTTGAGCAATACTTAACAGTGGTGTTCAGAACTCCCGCCATGCTTAGTAAGAGATGCCCAGGACTGCGAGGGTCACCTAGCTGGCAAGCACGTGCTCTGGCCTCATCCGAACACGCTGCTCTTGCCAGCCGAGCCGGCTGCGCTGTGCTGCGCTGCGCTGCAGCAAATGCTGCTGGGCCCCACACGCAGGATCCCCGCGACGGGTCGTGCTCAGACGCCCGTAGCCTTACTCACCCGCCGGCCACGAGATGCAGAGCCGTGCTGTGGCGGGCCATCCCTCTCGCCTCGCGCCTGTGTGCCCGGCTGGGCTCCCGCCGAAGGCTCATTCCGTCCACTCCTCTCTCTTCGGCACGGCTGAAGAGCCTGGATTCCAATGCAGGCTTCTTCCTTTATTTGCGCTCCACAAGGCCCGGCTCCTTTGTGGGGCCACTGCAGCCCGCAGGAGCCTCCGTCCGACGCTGCCGGTAACGCAGACTTTTTCGCGTGTTGGCCGGTAGGGCGGGCCGAGGGAGTGTCACAAGTCCCGCCTTGTCCCGGCTGACGCAGGGCCGGCGCCTCCTTCTCTGCGCAAATCGGAGCTCTGGGCGAGCTTTCAACTGCTTGGCTCCGCTGCCTCTGGGCAACTTCTATATTCAATCAGAATAGAGCTGGAGGGACCTTGGAGGTCTTCCAGTCCAGCCACCTGCTCAAGCTGGAGACCTTACACCCATTTCAGACAAATGCCAGTCCAGTCTCTTCTTTAAACTTCCAGTGATGAAGCACTCACAACTTCCGAAGGCAAGCGGTTCCATTGGTCGGTTGTTCTCACTGTCAGAACATTTCTCTTTAATTTTAGGTTGCTTCTTTCTTGATTAGTTTCCATCCATTCTTGTCCTGCTCTCTGGTGCTTTGGAAAATAAGAACACCCACCCCACACACACTTTTTTGTGGCAACCTTTCAGGATTCCACTAGCCACAGTAATGAGAGGTGAAAAGCACTGGGAGGAGGAAGACCGCGATTCAGGCCTGCTTGGAATGCCACTAATGGCCAGAAATTGCCCCCCCGTAATTCAAGGCAAATAGAATGGAAGTTGTCGGTGCTTAGTTGCACATAATAATCTAAAAATGCTATTGCGTCATTAATTTATTTCGTATGGAGTAGCAAAATGCAATGTATTTTGGGGTGCAATACACACTAGCCTCGTCGTGGTGCATTCTGGCTCTCAAGGATTTCCCAGCAAGACGAAGTTGCATGAATAGCGAACATAAAAAAATGGCTGCACTACTACAGCAAGACTGCCGCTGAGGATAGGAAGGGGTCAAGGTGGCCCGTCTCTCTCCCCCCCCCCAGATAAAATGGTACGGTCCGGCTGGCTCGTCCGAAGAAACGATTTGAAGCCGGCTCTTTTGTGCGTCATTGTGATTGGCAGCTGTTGTCCAGAGACAGCAGCTCCGCCTCTTGATTGCAACATACGTTTGCACAAACTGCTTTACGGCGGCTGAACTCAAGCTCGTGGGATCTGTTTTTTATGTCGCTGAGCTGAAATATACCGTAGTTCAGTAGGGATTTTAACAGGTCTCTTACCTGTTTGACGTAAAGGGGACGAGTGGAGAGAACCATAGTATCAGATTATACATTTAATGTAAAATCCGTAAAGATGGTTTAAGCATGATTGGCTAAGACTTGGACTTCACTCCCAGATCCAGCCAGCCTGCGGCTGGAGAGGGGGGGGGACCTGGGTTGAAGTCCACAAGGGGGGGGGGCGGGTTTTTAGGGATAGGATGGGATTTTTATTTGTTTTGGAGAGGAGAGGAAAGGCCAAGGAGTCAGGAGTTTTTAGTCCAATGTTTTATATAGTTTATATATTGTGGTTTTCAGTTTTATGGTTGGGAGGCAAGGAGAGGGGTAAGATTTCAACTGGGTTTGAGGTGGAATTTCGGGAGGATCTTATAGCTGTATTATGGAACATCTAATTGTTTGGTGCATGTGTCCACTCTGCAAAATTTGAACATGTGCCCTCAAAATTTGTAAACAAGAATTAGAAAGCCTAAATGAAGATGTTTTATTGACTCAGTTGTTTATGAAAGACAGACCATCTCTGTGCACTTTCAAAGTACTTCCCAAAACAGGGAGCTGCCTAACCCTAGCTGAAGTGATGTTAACAGTTCAAAGTAGTAATTGCTATTTATTTTATATCCACAGTTTGTACCATAAAGGCTGACTTTATTCCATTCATTATTCAACTGTTAATGAGAATAACTTAATAAAAGTGCACATTTAATAATGTTTACAATATTAACTTTAAAATGTCTGCAGAGACTGGTTAATGTGGCTGAGCTTCCCTTCCCAAGATTTGTGGGCTAACGTTAGGCCTAAATAATTGGGCTGAGGGTGAGAGACGTGGTTGCCTTCTGGATTAAAGCTGAGTTTATAAGCAGTATCACAGATACCTGATCTGGGAAGCAGCTCCCCATTCTCCTACCATGCAGAGAGTTTGGAGGGGACTCCTTGCCAAGAGCTAAAAGCTGTATGCTACTCTGTGAACAGTCAGAAGTCCTTTTCATCCAGTCCTTTGGTTCCTCCCCTCTGCTTTCAAAAAGTCAACATTGCAAAAAGTACGAAGGAGATATAAGTTGGGTTAGATGTCTTCTTTGTGGAGATGGCTTGTGACAAAATACTCTCAAGTTGTGTATTCATACCATAAGGAAACTGCCTCTTCTAGCAGGAGTTAAAAGGGGGGGGGGAGGAGTTAGAGGCCAGTTCCAAATGATTGCAAAATATTTTGCACCTAAATTGCTTAAGCAAGATGTGATGTTACTATTTTGGAATTGCACCTACCGTTATATGTTCTGAAACACTTGAAATGTTGATCAAATCTAAACTTGTTTAATAGTTGTTTGTGGCTGGTTGTCTTTGTTTAGACTAAACAGGTATAAATGTTAAAACTTTGACTTAGTGATTTCCTAGGGGAATCTCCAAAATAATGACAAATGACCTCTGTATTCTCAAAACGTATGGCCATTATGAGAAAGTGAGACTTTTGCTTTGAGGATTATAATACAGTCCTTGAGATGTGAAGAAAAGGGATGCAAATAGAAAATAAGAAGGAATATGATTGTAATTAACTGTGCCACATGTATTTTGAATGTTATTCTGTCCTACATATATTGTAGGACAGAATAGCATTCAAAATGCAGTTGCCATTTTACCATTTAAAACTGAAGCTCTTGGTGAGTAAATTTATATTTCCACATATATTGTTCATATTTAAGTTTTGTGACACTGCAGTTTAGTATATAAGGTGGGTTGAAACAACGCAATATTAAATTTCTCTCACCTCTTTCAGTGGAAAGGATCCTTTATGTATTTGAAGGACTAAGAATTATTTTAAATCACAATAATGGCTGTCAATTATCAATTATATTTTGAAGCATAAGCCATAATTTGGTCATGGAAAGCTCAATATGTTTAATAAAATACTTCTGATGGTGTGAAAAACAAGCAACTTTTTACTAACAGTAGATTATCAACTAAGGTATAAACTTGCCAGGAGAAAAAAAGTTTTATTGCACAAAGAAAAAAAAAGATGTTGATTTGTTTCAAACCTTTTATGGAATACGTTAAGAGTGTTTATGGATATATGTTTATCTCATGTATATTTTTGGAAAACAAATGAAGAAGCCAAGTTTTTCACAATGGAAAATGGTGAACGTTCTTGGCCTGAGGTTAAAAAGATTAATACAACTAAAAATATGGATAGGCTGAAACATGTCTCTAGTCCTTTGATGCAGTAATTTTAGCATGTGTTTGTGTTAAAAAGGCTGAGATATAAAACTGAAGAGAAAGGGGTCCAACTGTTTAATCATTTCAGTGAAAGTTATATTTCAGTTGCTAATCTTCTGGAACATCAGGTCCAGCACAAAGACTTTGTACTATCAAAAACAATATGTGATCATAGAACTAATCCAAATGGCGCAGAAATATTTTTTTTAAATTTAATATTCATCTGGCATGCTTACTTTTTTTTTTAACAAAGTGAAAAAAGCCCTCAAATTTTGAAGTATGCATTCTGTAGTGAAAAATAATTACTATATGTTTAAAGAGCAAGTAAGCTACTGTTGGGTATGACAACAGTTTAATTATACAAGTATAATAAATGAACGTAAAAGCAACAGTTGAATGTCTATTTGTATCAGACTTTCAAGGTCACTCATGTCAAGAAACTGATACCGCAAGTTATATTGGAATTTCTTCCATGATCTGGCCCACAAATCTGTGAACCCAAAGCCTAATATAGCAAATGCATGGCAAAGTTTACTACTCTAATATTTCTGTGGATACTCATCTTTCTGTTTCCTCTTGATACTCATTGTTTAAGAGTAGGAAAAACAGGCTTGGAAAACATTTTTAAAAAGAAGAAGGATTCAGAATTTTAAATATAAAATTGAAACCAGAAATTATTTTCTTAGAGTTGTTAGATAAAAACTTGGGGAAAAAGTAGGAAATTTATTGTTATATACATTGAGCACTGAGAGAATCCTATCTGCACAAAAATGGAAATATGTCAATTCCCACAGTGGAAGAATGAATAAAAAAAAGTGATAGAGTTGGCAGAAGTGTCTAAATTAACTGTTTTAATTAAACAAAAGATCATATCCAGTTTGTTTCCACTTGGAAACTGCTTCTGAACTTTAACAACAAAAATTGAAACTTTGATTTTAGATTTTGGTTATTAGATTAACTGTGTTTTAGAAATGGCTAATACTAAATATGGAAAGCAAAAAGTTGTGATTGCAACTGTATTTTCTACTCTCTTGCACTGAAAAAAGTTGGAAGACATTGAAGGTTTTTTTTTAACCTTGCCTCCTTTCCTTTCACTTTTCTCTATTCCCTTATGATCTTTTAAAAAATGTGTATTTTATATTCTAATGAACGTTAATAAAAAAGAAAAAGAAAAAAAGCATGGAAAATGGCATGGCTCTATTCGTGAAGTTATCAGGAGTCCAATGTGAAAATGTTCCCTTTGGTACATGTAGTCCACAACCTACTACTATAATTGAGCCCAGAATTAGTCATATGTCTTGGTGGTAATTAAATGGGTCACACCCGATTGTATGACCCTTTTTGTACTGGTCATTAAGCAAACCCATTTTCTTCAATGGAGTTCCCCCCCCCCCCCAGAAATTAGTAAAAAATGCCAAAAAATTGTTGTCATGTGATTGTAGCACATTGTGACAGTCGTAAATGCCAGCCAGTTGGCAAGCATCCAAAATACAGGGGGACTGTGGCCATCAGAACTCTGGGACCAGGTTGTAAGTAGCTTTGGCATGACTCCATGGTAATTTTGAATGGTCACTAAGTGAGGACTACTTGTAATTAGTCTTTATATTATGGCCTACCAAAAGCCTATATGCATATGAAATTTCATCAGAATGCATAAAAGACATTAATATGTTATTAAACTAATAAAATGGTAGGGAAATCTGACATTCTCAAGGCATGCATTATAAAGCAGTTTAAGATAACTAGCTGATTAAGGCTCTAATGAGGTTAGACTGCTGGGCACTTCAATGGATTTAGGCAACCAGAACTCTGATGGGTTAAGCAAACTACTTCAGTTGTGATGATAAATTCTTTTCAAATGTTCATGTGCAAAGCAGGTAGAACAATGCAAGCCTGCAGGGAACTAAGGAAAAAAATTGTCCTAAAGCAGAGGTCCCCAAACTTGGCAACTTTAAGATTTGTGGACTTCAACTCCCAGAATTCTCCAGCCAGCTGGCTGGAGAATTCTGGGAGTTGAAGTCCACAAGTCTTAAAGTTGCCAAGTTTGGAGACCTCTGTCCTAAAAGGACAAGTCTTTCTGAGATCTTTAGCATTGGAAGGCTTTAGCACATGTTCTTCATTGGTTTCAGCAGGTCAATATAGGTGGTCCTTGACATGCAACCATTCATTTAGTGACTGTTCAAAGTTACAAAGGCACTGAACCAAGTGACTTTTGACTATTTTTCCCATTTAATGATCATTGCAGCATCCACATTGTTACATGATCAAAATTCAGATGCTTGGCAGCTGGTTCATATTTATGACAGTTGCAGTGTCCTGGTGTCATGTGATCACCTGTAGCTCAGAGTTGAAATGAGGACCCCCTCATTTCAACTCTGAGCTACAAATATTCTTTTTTATTGGGATCCCCTTTTGAGACCTTCTGACAAGCAAAGTCAGTGGGGAAACCAGGTTCATTTAACAACCATGCTATTAACTTCCGTGATTCACTTAACAACTGTGGCATGAAAAATCATAAAATGGGCTAAACTCACTTAACTCTCTCTCTTAATAACACAAAAGTTCCGGTCAGTTGTGGTCGTAAATTGAGGACTACCTGTAAGGGCTACTGGGAATAAACAGCAGGAACAGAGAAGGTCTTAAGGGGCCAAGGTCAACCCCACTGGGCCAAGAGCAGATCCCAACCGCTGGAGGGTGGGTGCAGAGATTAAAGGAACATCATAGGAACATTAAAGGAACATCATGGGATCAAGAGAATCTTCCAGGGGACAAGATCAGTGTTTTCATAATTTAGAAGACCACTTTTTTGATCATAAGTAGTATAAGATTAAAATGCAGATTATCATTAATGGTAAACAGGAATAAAGGTATAATCCACAAGAAAAGAATGCCAATTTAAAATTGCAGAAAGGAGAAGATAATCCCTTCTCTGTTTATCTCTTGCTGTTTCTCCTCTTACACATTTGTAGGAAGTTAGCACCCACCCCTCTCCTAGAAAATTGAAATAGCTTAGGAAATATTAAAAAGGCAGAATATTTCCCCTAAAAAGAGTAGAAACTCAAGAAGCAGCAACTCACCTCAGAAGCAGAATCTTACCCCCACCTTTGTTAATGGGTGGGCCATTAAGGCCTGGGCCAGAATACATAACAAGGGACTCCAGGTAAAGCTATAGCAATTGCCAAAAGCCCTTTCAAGGGCATAATCACCCAGCAAGGCTAGACCAAGCCTGGAACTCAGGACAGCCTACAGAGTTGCCCCTGGGAGTCTACAATTAGAATACAAGCTCCAATTCAAATTCCAACAGAGAGTATAAAACCCAGGCACTCTCAGCAACTCAGTCCTTTTTTCTTGATCTCTTCTCACCTTGAAGCATGTGATCATCCTTCTCTGGAGCTCCAGGCCATGTGGTCCTGTCCACCATTAAACCTTCCAAGCAGCCTCCATGTTTCCAAGTGTCTTTTTCCCCACTTGGAACTGAACCCAGAAGGATATTTCTTTCAACACAATAAAGATAGGCCACACAATTCCAGTCAAATTGTGCTACTCCTCAAGTTTTCTTCTTTTTGAATCCTACAGATAAGAGTTATTGCCTAAAGAACTGCAAAACAGGCCATTCTTTGTAAAACTGTAACAAAAAGATTTTCTACCTGCATTAGAACTAAACAGCCTTTTATTAGACTGCACCATAATGTGTTTTTTATTAAAAATGTTTATATATTTCATTTTAGATATTTTTCTGCCATTCAGTAAGATGTTCTTAAATATATTCCACTGAGGCGAAGGGTACATCTGCCATTTTGGGGTAGTTTTCATTTTCCAGAAGTGATTATTCTGGAACAGAAAGCGGTTTGTGGCATCCTGGGTCTCTAATATTCATCTCCATAATGGATGTAGATAATAACTTACTGTGTTTATTGAGCCTTCAAACCCAAGACAAACCTATCAGCATTTCAATCCTCCACAAATCTCTATAGCAGACTTCAAAGTGACTGCTTTGGGAAAGTGGGACTTTAATAGCACAACTGAACTTGAAATGTTGAGCTCACATCAGAGTTTTCAGTCAATCTCAGAAGGTCTCAACAAACGTGGGTGTTTAACACATTAGCAATTATTAATTGATAATTACTTTCAATTGTCTCAGATATAACTCCCATCTGCATAACCACCCTTTCTTTTCTACCCCCCTTCTCCCCTCCCACTTCTCCCAGTTTAAATCCTATATCAGCCTTGCCATTCCTATGCAGCTTACTTACAGGTTATGCATGTTAAGAATAAAATGTGTTAGTTGGAAAGTGGTACCATAGACTTAACACAACCCTCTTCCTATAATATCTGTTTCATAAAGTAATTGTTTCTTTATGGGCGCTCATAAAAACAGCATTAGAAATGCCATTCAGCCGAAATAACAAAACCACAAAGTTATAAGACATATTTCTCTAGTTGTTTCAACTTTGGAGAGGCTCAAAGCAAGAGCTCTTTTGGTATATCTTTGGGGCACCTCAAACAGAAGGTAGCCTTTCATCCCAGTTTCCATGTGCAGCGCTTGAGAATCTGTTGGATTGAGCTATGTAAGAGTTGCATTGCTGCCTTCTGGGCCTGTTTTTTGTATTAAAAAGTGCCCCATGACAATCTCACAAGAATGGAACTACCCTGGTATGAACTGAGCTTTTCACTTAATTAGGAAGAAGTTTACGGATTATTGTCTCCTGAATCTTTATCTTTCGGGGGAAATGACCATAACATTTAAGCTGCTTGAAAAATGATTTTTGAGACCTATGTTGGAGGCCTTATTAAGTTTGCAGGAACAGGCTTGTCTTAAGCCCAATCAGGGTGGTGACCTTATGATTTAGGATGTGTAGGACCTAGGGAATTAAGCCACTTGAATAAACTGTAGTTGTGGACTAAGTAGTTTTCAGCAAAAAGTTTAGGCTTCTGGAGAATGTTAGTCAACAGATCAGCATCCTCAGTATGGTAGCATTTCAGGTTTACTTTATTATACTGTTCTAAAGGACATTGTTCAGAAAAGACAGTCCAAAAGACATTCTGGACTGAAGCAGTGTTTTTTTAAATTACCAGATGGAAGTACCCCTACAAGTAAGTACCCCTACTTCCATCTGGCAAAAGAGACTTAAACTGAATCATTTGGCTTGAAATCACTACCTTAAATTGGATTAGTGTTACCAGTCAGTGGAGGTCACTACATGAGCCATTTAACTTAAACTTAGTTGGAAAAGTAAAACTAATTTTTGTAAACAAATTGTTACACAAATCCAAACATATGAATTTTGTTCTGTTTTCCTTTTTGTCCTCTTTTAAAATCCTCTTTTAATTATTTTGGCTGTAGGTACTAGCCTTTTTAACAAGGAACTATTAGTTATGGTGAATGGCAAATTTTGCTATCCCCAACTGAATAGTTGATGTAAAGGGATTTGTAGTTTTAACAAATCTAGAAGGATCTAATTTAGGGAAAGCTGAAATAAGCTACTTGAGAAAATAATTTATTATGAATAGACGAAAGGTAAACCAATATATTTTTTATACTTATTCAACTTACCCTTTTCTAACACTAATATTCATATTAATGAGAGTAATTCTATGCAATAGGATGGGGAAATAGTGACTTTTGAGACATGACTTAAACTTTCATAAATAGTTTTATGATTTAAATATTAAATTCCCTGTGAAAACTAGCCTGGTATGTATAGTGTTAAGCATGAGTAGTAGTTACAGTACATCAGTCCTATTTGTGGCATTGTAAGTTCCTCATTATGCATTATATATTTATTTGTGGCTTCAAGTCCTCAATATTTTCACTTTAGATACATAAGTCATTTGGATTTGATATCAAGGTTTTAAATATTACTCAAAAAAAGTTCCTAACATCTGTTAAGAAATAAAGATGGGGAAATGCAATTCTTTCACCCATCTCTTTACCCTTTACTTTAAAACAGCAATTCCTTCCAGAGCTTATACCAGGCAGAGCCCCCCAAAAAGTGAGCCGACCTTGCACAGCTTTAATTCTGAATGCATTGGAAGAACTTACTGAAAAACAGGCGGATAAAATATCCACTACAGTCAAAGCTGTGACATTGGTGTCCCTAACCCTAACCCAAACCTTCACTGCTATTGGACTCTATTGTTTTTTTATTTGTTTTGTTTCTACTTCTGCATCAGAAAACCAAATCTTCTTCGGACATCAATATTCCCAACGTGGTTGGCTTTCCGTGGCAAAAGCCCCGGCGTCGGCGTTGCTGCGGCGCTGGCCCTTTAAGGACTGACTCCGCCTCCCTCCTTTTTTTTTGCGAATGTTGTAGGAACGAAGCAGACACGGGGACGTGCTGGTAGGTATTGCATTGGATCGAGGAAGGGAGCGGGAGATTCCCGGTATGGACCCCAGGTTGTTCGCCGACCCGATCCAGCTCACTAGGGGGAGGAGGCGGGGAGATCCTTTGCAAGGGTGCTGGGAAAGACGAGCTTTGAAGTGGAGAGGAGCAAGGCCTTGGAAGCCTGGTGAGCTGGTTGTTTTCAGCCCCAAACCTTTCGGGCGGCGGAGATTGGTTATTCAGCCAGGCGTGCAGCCGAGTCGAGGAGGTTCTTGAGATGAAGTTCGGCTTGCATTCTTGCTTTTTTTTTCAGTGCCGGCTGTTAGGATAGTATAGAAAGCCTCTTGGGGTCTCAATAGACACCCTCCTGAGTAAGCTCCAGAACTTGTCTTTCAGCTCTAGCTCGCTCCTCGGGTTTTATGAAGTGATCAAGATACGTGTATACTGTACTGGATGCCCCTGGTGATGGCCCAGTGGCGGCTAGGTAACTGTAGCCCACTGGGGAGCATCAGGGTTCAGCAGAGGAGAAGGTAGCTTAGATTTTGATTGAACCTATGCTGGAAAGGGAATACTCTCTATGGACGGGCTTTCTGGGTTAATATGACTGAGTGAGGTGTGTTTGTTATAGCCTCTTAATTCATTTGTGGGTGTGTACCTAAAATGTAGTTTGGAGTGGCTTGCAATTGTAGAACTTTAAGCCAAGAGTTGTGCAACATGCTAAACCAAATGCTAATCACCATACTTTGCTTGTTGTATGAACACAGGCATTGTGCTTTGACAGCCATAGTGTGGGCTTTGCTGGTTTATATAAACCCCAGTAAACCCCAGTGAACAGTAATAATGTCAGTGTTAAGTGGTGTTTGAGTACCATGCTAACAATAATAGTTGGGTCTGAGCTCCAGCACTTGTGATTACTGGGTGGGAGGAGCTGGGATGAGGGCTTGGATTAATCAGCCTGACATTGTGATTCGTATTACATGATGAGCTGCCTCATGCCTTGTGCTAGCCATGGATCAGACATATGCTCGCTGATCTAACACCTTATATAGCATGATAATAAACCATAGTTCATTGATTGTCACTTTGGGCAATAATAATGGTTGGTCAGCTGATACTTTCTGGATTTTGTAAGCACATATAGAAAGTAAGTAAATATATGGTTAGATCTGGATATGACTTAGATAGGTTTTGGGGATGATGCTCCAAAATTCATTACTACTAGCAGGGAAATTGACGACTCTGTTCCATCTACTGCAACAATTGTACTCCATGATCCTTTTCGAAGTTGCCCAACCAGGTAATCTAATCATGCAGACAATTCTATATATACTGTAAATACTATAATCTGTGCAACTGTATTCTTTGGACAGGTGAGGGTTGTGTGGGTGTCACGTTCTCCACCACCTACCATGGCAATGAGGGAGTTAGTGGAGCCAGAGTGCGGGGGCTCTAATCCTCTGATGAAGCTGGCTAGCCACTTCACTCAGGACAAAGGCCTGCAACAAGAAGGACTCCAGGGCTCCCTAGCATGGCCTCCCACTGGTCCAGTAGCAGATGTGGTAAGTTTAACACACTTAACCTGTTTAGAGTGCTATCGCTCTGTCTTGCAATAGGTATAAAGCTGATTTAGGGGCCCTGAAACTAATTCAATATCTGGTGATGGTACAAAGCATTCAGTACGTTGATTCATGTCCCATTTCTGGACTTTCTGCTAATCACGTTGATGCCATACATCCCTCTTGTTTGTTGTCTCTATTGCTTTGCATTTTCCTCAGTTTTGCCCAGAATATTTTTTCCTATTGCATCTATTTTTTATTTCATCAAAGAGTATGAATTTCATCTTTGTTTGATCCAGGATTTATAGCTGGCTCTTACAGTTCACTATACCTTTAGAAACTGTCTCTGAATCCGTAGGTTGAAGATACATTTTTTTAAATTTCATTCTTTGTCACAGCCATAATATAATGCCATTTCATTAGGAATTTTAAATATAAAATGTTTTTATGTTTGAGTTTATAATTGCACTAAACTAACTTGTGTAGTTTAGCACAGTGAGTTAACTCAGCCATTGTGGCTTATTCAACAAATTTTCATTAAAAGAATGTGATTTAATACAGTATATAAATTAAGCTATGAATCAAATTGTGGAATAGCGTGACTTGGAATGGTTTTAGGTTTCTTATAGCGTAATTATTACTACATCTTAGGGCGAGTAGACTTTCAAAAAAAATTTCCCCCACAGTGACAGTTTCAAGAGCTGATTAAAAGTTGATCTGGAAAATTCCTGCTTCAGATCTCATATTTGCCACAGATATGTTATGTAAACATTATTATTCAGGCTAAGCTAGTGCATGGATGGAACTGAAAAATGATAATAAGTATTGCCAATAACCTGAATCTCCCACATTTAGTCCTGTGGGGATCCTTCCTTGAGGGCGTATGGGGAGATTGGAACCACAGTTATATCTTTTTTCCCCATTTACAGTTCCATCTGGTTTAAAATTGACCATTCTCACTGTCTAAAGAGTTGTATAAGCCCAAAGTGAGATGGAACCTCAGAGGGAAGAGGAAGCTCAAACAATTACCAGATCTCTTCTGTTTTCTAGGTGCCCAAACCTCTTGGAAGAGCCACTGAAGATGATGTAAGCCTTCCTATATGTCTCGTTTCTATCTTTCTTGCTATCCCTGACTTGTTCTATGACTTTATTTCCAGCCCCTAACGTACATTTGCCCATGCAAATTCCTGTATCATTTTCTCTGACAGCTGGTGGCAGAGTTCCTTCAAGAGCAGAATGGCCCCATGCTCTCCCGTGGCCCACAAACATTCAAGATGGATGATCTGTTGGCTGAGATGCAGGAAATTGAGCAATCTAATTTCCGACAGGCCCCACAGAGAGGTAAGTGTGAACAGGGAAGAGCCAAACCCCTTCTGGGCAAAGGGGAGTAGAACAGTCTTTTGTTTCTAAAAAGAAATGTAAATTATAGAAAATTATAAATTATAGAAAAATACAGCTGTAAATTATAGAAAAAAGGAGCCTGGTAGTGGTGGTCTCATCTGTATGGATTGGTGTGAGAGTGTGTGTGACAGCTGAATTTTAAAGCTTTGCCTTACAGTGTGTGTGTGTGTGTGTGTGTTTGTGTGTGTGTTGGGACACTTATTGGGACTCCTTCTTGTTCCTTAGCTCCAGGGGTGGCAGCGCTGGCTCTCTCAGAGAACTGGGCACAGGACTTCCTTGCTGCATCTGATCATGCAGTTGAGGTTTCTGCAGATTATGATGATGCCGATTGGTCCCAGGAGTTCATTGCTGAGGTTACAGGTAAGACTGCTGTTGGGAAGATGTGGGCATCTCTATTGCATCTAATGGAGCGGAGGAAAAAAAACAAAGCCCATGTAAACTGAGTGGGTGCAGGATTGGCAGTATAAAGGATCTTTCCTGCATAGTATTAAATATTTCCCATGCAATTCTTGTTTCTTTTTGTCAGTCTTTTTTTTCTTCTGTCTTGCCTTTCGAAAACTAAGTCTGTAAGCCTAGAAAAGTATGTTTCCCTAGAAAACATATGTTCTAGAAAAATATGTTTTGAGAGGTCAGTATAGCATAGCAACAAAAGGATTCAGGGTTAATTCCACTCTCAGCCATAGGGTAAAAGGGAGATCCCCCTGTAAACTACTTTGCATTAGAGGAAAAAAATAGGATATAAATCTATTAATAAACTCTGGATTGCAATTAAAATAACAGCTGTGCCGCCTAAATACATGTTTATTGTAGCATAGGATTTGTTCAACTAGAGTTTCCTTGAATACATAAATGGCATTCTGAATAGACAGGTAATTTTTCAACAGGCCTCAAAGATGCAGTTGTACTGCCTCTTAGAGAAGGAAGATTGTGTGATAAAAGTTTCTTGGACTCTTGTCCTGTTTTATAGTTATTTGCATAGTTAGATGTTTTATCTAGAGTCTTACTATATCCAAATTAAATATGTTGCAAGTCACTTTATTTTTCCTTTGCTGTGTTAGACAAGGCAGAATTGCTACTGGGGCTCTGGGCTTTCCTGATTGTCTTCAGCTGGGCTTTCGAAATCATTTTCCCAATCCCAGTTGCATTTCTCTGAACTTTTTCCAAATTAAAATGGCTGATGGTGACTTAAGATAACAGTGTTCCAGCTGGAACACTATGACATAACTTTATGTAATAGCTCATATTTTTGGGTATTAGCTAAGGTATTAGCCAGGGCATTAGCTAGGATAATTGAAGATGACTTTGAGTAGGATAGTAGGTATTTATGTGCAATGATGCTTGATAACGCTTGTTGCCTCTCAATGCCTCTTCTTCCTTTTCCCAGGCTGTCCAGTTAACTTACTTTTATCCTATTTCTACATAGATCCATTATCCGTATCTCCTGCCAAATGGGCAGAAGAGTATCTGGAGCAGTCAGAGGAGAAGCTGTGGTTGGGTGAACCAGAAGATCAGACCTCAGCTGATAAATGGTGAGTAGTATCTCTCTGGTTTCTTCCTCTGATTACACGTGAACCCATTGGACGGACTCTCATTGAGATGCTTGGTAAAGCTTTCCAAGTTCAACATTGGAAGGTCCATTCTTGCCATCAAGTAGCTTGAAAACCCAGCAGCAACAGGAGTGCTAGGATCAAATGGTTCTCAGTCCAGCGGATTTTTAATCGTGGGATGGAATTTCAGGATTTATGAAAGAGATTCTAAACTACGGAGGACCTTCCCAGTTTACTGAGTTGTTGTCCCATATTACCCCTGTCCCATTGGAAAGAAGTTCAGGTAGCCCTCAACTTACAACAGTTCATTTAGTGACCATTCGAAGTTACAACAGTACTGAAAAATGTCTTACGGCCATTTTTCAAAGTTAACAACCTTTCCAGCATCCCCAAATTCAGTTGCTTGGCAACGGCTTCATACTTGTAGTGTCCCAGGGTCATGTGATCACCTTTTGTGACCTGACAAGCAAAGTCAATGGGGAAGCCAGATTCACTTAACAACCGGGCTATTAACTTACCAACTACAGTGAATTCACTTAATAACTATGGCAAGAAAGGTTGAAAAATGGGGCAAAAATTCCCTTAACAGATGTCTCATTTAACAACAGAAATTTTGGGTTGAGTTGTCATAAATCGAGGGCTACCTCTACAGCATTCTCTTAAGCACATTGGGTTTCCATTGCTAACTGCCTGTCTATCCAGGCTGTATATTGACTCTTTCTTGATAAATGTATAAAATATTTTGAAGGTGGATTAGATTCAGCAATTATGAAGAGTTGAAAGCCACTCCTGAAGACAAAAAAGTGAACTCCATGAGTGTGATATATGTTCAAGATGGAGTTATAATACATATAAAATTGAACGTACCTTCCTTTTCTCTTGCACTCTTAAGTAGTGAATTAGCAAGGAAGCTGTTTGCTTAAACTCTTGATGGCTTGCTCCCACCTTCCGTGAAGAAAGGAGAAGCTGATGTCAAAGACAATTTGATAAAGTATCCAATAGGAGCAGCTTTCAGACAATCAATGGATACACTATTCCAGGGACCTAGATATTCATATCTAGATTCTAGACAAATATTTCCAAAATGTGCTTCATGGTATTTGTGGTGCTGAATTTGAAATGCTGAATGAGGTTATCTAAGGATTTGGGGTAAGATCAAATGCAGTTTATATTTCAACTCTGCTCAGATTTAGGTTTGACTATGTATGCAGTGACTGAGATCAGTAGATGAGATGGAGTTATATCAAGTGACTTCAGCCAAATAAATGGCAGTGTTAATGTAGGAAATTCATCTCAATAGAGGTAATAGTTGCATCTCCCTTGAAGGACCTTTTAGACAATTCAAGGTAGCATTAAATCCAGCCTTATCTTTTTTTTTTTTTTTTGAAAGTTTTATTTGGGTTTTCACCAAAAAAAAAACAAAACAAATAAAACATCTTTTTTTGAAAATAGCATGGTCCCAGGTTACACTTCTTTATACAGACACAAACTCAATTTCATGCTCATTTTTGTGTTCTATTCCATATCTTATTACTGTTTTACATTTTCTACATGATTTTTCCCCTTTTAATTTTCTCAATTTTGTTTTGATTATCTCATCTCAATTCAAATCATTAGATTTATACTTTTGTCTGTCCTTTTTCAATTTCATATTATCTTTTCTCATTAAACAAATTTTCTCCTGTAGTTACTAATTGGAGTATGACACTTTTATATCTTTTAATTTTATCCATTCAACTCTTATTTAAGCTTCAATGTATACCTTAAGGTTATAACATTCAATATAATACATAACTTCCAATCAAATTCTGCTTGGTACATTCTTAAAATACACACTATATTCTTAAAAAAAGATTACAAATATATGTAATTAAAACACTCATTCCATTCCAATTCAGTTCTATCATTAATATTCATTAAAATCTTAACATCTTTAACATTTCTTTTCAATTAAATATACTTCCTTGGGAACACTTATAAGCTTTCCATAATTAATTCCCCCCCATTTCTCCTTCACTTATATTTTATAAATCATTAAATAATTAAAATGTTCCCATCCTTTCCTAATTCAATTCTCTCATTCGTTTTATTTCATTTATTTATTAACAAACATTCCACTAGATTATGATAACTATCGTAAATTTTAGTTACGATATTTTAGCTTTTAAGTATCCAGAAATCTTTATTATCCCTTTGACATTTTATTTGCAGCTTAAATGCCTATTGATGTCAAAGTGGATTTTTTTTTCAATTTCTTGCTTAAGTCTCTTTTTTAAAAAAAAATTTATTTTTTATTCTAGGAAAAAAAACATTTATTTGACATACATTTAAAACAGACAAATCAACACACACACACACACACACACACACACACACACACATATATACACATATATACATTTTACAGCGTATATTGAGCAATGGTTAAATTTTTTTTTCTTTATCTTTATCATTGACGTGATCTGCCTTGTTACAATAACTCCTTCGTTCTTTTAATGTTTTAATTTCTCTATATAGTTTATAATTAAATGCATGTCTTCTATCATTTCCATAACTTATCCAAATATCAAATATTACCTTTTCTTTAACCAATCATACCAAATGTTCCATATTTTGTAATAGTCACTATCTTGTTTATTTTTTAACAATTTGGTTAGGCTATCCATCTCAGCACATTCATGTATTTTTTTAATTACCATATCCTCTGAAGGGATAGAAGACAGTTTCCAGTTTTGTGCATAGGTTATTCTGGCCGCAGTTATGATGTGCAAAATTAAATATTGATATTTTTTCTCCATGTTTGAATCTTTCATACATAGCAGAAAGGTTTCAGGTTCAAGTTTTAAATTTTGTTTTGTTATATTTTTTTTTAATATTTCTCCAAAACCTCTGAGCACATGGGCAAGTCCACCACATGTGAAAATATGTTCCTTGTGCGTAGTTACATTTCCAACAGTTGCGTGGTAGGTTGGGGAACATCTTAGCTAGTCTCGCAGAAGGTAGGTGCCAGCGATGAACCATTTTATATAGGTTTTCTTTATCCGAGACTGACATGGTTAATTTATAATTTGTTTGCCAGATGTGTTCCCACTTATCTAATTCAATATTATGACCCACGTTTTTGGCCAAATTATCATAGATTCTGTGACTGTTTCTTCTTTTAATTTGTAATCCAAAAGATATTTATATGTTTTACTAATTGTTTTCTTTTCCTCTCCTAGCCATATTTTATCTAATACTTGTGGGATCATATTAAAGCCAAATCGTTTTCTATCTTTTTTATAATGGGTTTGTATTTGTGCAAAGGGCCACCATGCTATCTCCTTTCCTTGAATTTGTATTTGGTTCCTATTTTTAAGCTCTCCAGTATCATATACTAAATCTTTATACCTGACAATATTTTCATAATCCAATAGATTTGGATATGTGACTGCTTCCAATGTAGATAGCCACAATGGAACCTTTGGGTAGTGGTTTTTTTAATCTTTTCCCAGATATTGAACAACACATTTCTTACATGGTGCCTTTGGAAATATGAATGTTGTTTAGACTTTCCATCCCACATGAAGGCGTGCCAGCCAAGTTGGAGATCAAAACCTTCAAATACTAATAACCTTCTATTTTCTAATTTAACCCAATCCCTAAGCCAGTTTACTATAGCAGCATCATAATATAATTCAAAATCTGGAAGGCCAAATCCTCCTTTTTTCTTGGCATCCTGTAATAATTTATATTTCACTCTGGGTTTTTTCCTCTGCCATATAAATTTAGATATACATTTGTTTAATTCTACAAAAAAGTTCTTTTCCAACTTGACTGGCACTGTTTGAAACAGGAACAACAGTTTTGGCAAAATATTCATTTTTACTGTCGAAATACGTCCCAATAACGATAACTGCAATTTGGCCCAATTATCTAAATCTTTAACTATTTGCATTATTAACTTATCATAGTTATCTTTTTTAATTGACGAACATCTAGCAATCAACCAGATCCCTAAGTATTTTACTTTATTTACCACCTGCATACCTAATTTATTTGCTAGTTCTTCCTTCTGCTCCTTTGTACATTTTTTTTGTTAACACTTGTTTTTTCTTTGTTCATTTTTAACCCTGCCACCTTTCCATATTCTTCTATTTCTCTTAGTAGTATAGGGCTCGTTTCTAAGGGTTCTTCTAATATAAATGCCATATCATCGGCTAATGCCTGGAATTTATATTCTTCTTTTTTAATTTTTAGTCCTCCAATCTCTTGATTTTGCCTAATTTGTGCTAAGAGAGTCTCTTCTGCCAATATATAGAGTATACAGGAGCTAGGGGGCAGCCTTGTCTTACTCCCTTATTTATCTTTATGGTATCTGTATTTTCCCCATTTATTAATATTTTTGCGGTTTGCATGTTATAAATTGTCTTAATAAATCCTATAAAATTTTCACCAAATTTCATGCCTATCAGTTGTTTAATAAGGAAGTTCCAATTCAGGTTGTCAAAAGCCTTCTGGGCATCTAAGAATATCAATGCCATTGTCTTGGTTGAGTGTACTTCATAATATTCTAATATATCCATAATGGTTCTTGTATTTGTTTTTATTTGCCTATGGGGGAGGAAGCCATTTTGATCAGTGTGGATAATTCTACTTAATACTCTCTTTAATCTTTCCACCAATATTGTAGCCATTACTTTGTAATCTACATTTAAAAGTGATATTGGTCTATAGTTTTGAATTTTTTGTGGCTCTGATTGTTCTTTATAGATAAGAGTAATATATGTTTCCAACCATGATTTAGGCATGTTAGCGTTCTCCAGGGCTTCATTGTACAAGTCCACCAATATCTCCTCTATTGTTTCTTGGAATTCCTTATAGAATTCCGAAGGAATTCCATCTGGGCCAGGGGTCTTATTTGCTTTTTGATTGCCTTCCTAATTTCTTCTATAGATATTTTATAATTCAAATATTGTTTCTCTTCAGTAATTTCGGGCAAATTCTTTTCATTCAAATATTGATCAATAGATTCTTCTGGTATTTTTTCCTGTTTATACAATTTCATAAAAAACTCCTTAGCAATTTCTTTCTTTTCTTGGGTCTGGGTACATAATTTCCCTTCCTGATCTTGGAGAGCTACGATCGTTCTCTTGTTCTTTTTTAATTTTATGGGCTAACCACCTCCCCGGCTTATTTGCATTTTCAAAATAATTTTGTTTTGCTAATTTAATTTTTTGGGCCAAATCTTCCTGTACATTTAAATTTATTTTATGTTTTACCAGATCAATTTCTTTCTTAATGTTTGAATTGTTTGGGTCCTTTTGTCTACTTATTTCCAAATCTTTCAGTTTCTCCCTCCATATGTTTTGTTGCTGTCTTTTTTCTTTATTCTTTTTAATACTATAAGCAATAGTTAGACCTCTCACATAGGCTTTGGCCGTATCCCAAAGATTCTGTTGACAGGTATATTCTCTTTTGTTTATTTCAAAAAATACGTTCAATTCTTTCTTTATCATTTCAATATATTCTTTATCTCTTAATATGGTATTGTTAAATGTCCATCTTCCAATTTTTCTCTTTCCTTTCCATTTAATTTGAATGGGATTATGGTCAGCCCATAGATTTGGCAAAATCTCGATCCTTTTAATATTCTGCATTAACCCAGGGTCCATCCATATCTGATCTATTCTGGACCAAGAGTGGTGGGGGTTCGAAAAAAAAGTATGTTGTTTTTTATTTGGATTTCATTCTCTCCACACATCTTTCAAGTTAAGTTCTCTTACCATATTATTAAAAGATGAAGGGATTATTCTCCTTTCCTTTTTTTTTTTTTTGGAAGTTCTATAATCTTTATCTTTGTCTGGGACTGCATTATAGTCTCCTACAATGCATACATTAGCATACTCAAATTCTGTTCTCTTATGGTGAAGCCTATTATAAAAGTCTTTTTGGTTTGTATTCGGGGCATATATTGTGACTAATAACATCTTTTTCTGATTTACATTTATTTCTATAAAGAGCATTCTCCCTTCTTGATCTTTGTATATTTGTTTATGTTGCATCCAATCCTTTACATATACTACAATACCCCCCCTTTTTTTTTTGTTTGCAAGTGCCAAGTACATTTTACCCAAATTTATATTCTTTAAGAGGTCTGCTTGATTATCTGGAATATGCACTTCTTGGATACAAGTTATGTCAGTGTTTTGTTTTTTAAGTTTCTCAAATATCTGTTTTCTTTTTGATGATAGATTTAAACTATTGATGTTGACTGAAAATAAAGTGATTTCACTATCAGTGTCACTGACTGTGTGAGGCATTTCTCGTTTCATTTCTTGTTCTAGGCTCTCTTTTTCTTAGTCTGTTGCCTTCCCCTTCTTCTCTAAGATTTTGGGGTTCAGAGTGTGAATCAGATTTTTTTTCTCCAGAGAGTTGTTCCTCTTGGCTTCTTGTATTTAGGTCGTCTCTACTTTCTTGTTCTTCCTTGGGTCTGTGGTGTCATTCACAAAATTCCTGTGCTTTTTCAATTGTATCAATTTTATATTTTTTGTCCTGCCATGAAACTAAAAGCCCCTCTGGGGTGAGCCACCTAAATGGAATACCATTTCTAATAAGCTGAGTTGATAAAAATTGGTAGCCCCTTCTCTGCTCTCTGACTCTCCTATGTATTTGTTTCAGTGTAACCACTTCATGATCTTTGTATACAAGTGGTTCATCTCTGGTCTTACTATAGAGCAGGTCTCGTGTTATCTTCCTCGCAAATCAAATATGAACCTCTCGGGGTAGTCTATGTTTCCTTGTATAGTGTGTATATACTCTGTAGACCTCGTCTACGTCATTTTCAATTTCTAGTTTGGGTTTCTGTAAAGCCGCTGCTATCAGATTCGTCATAATTGCACGTAAATCTTCCTTTTTGTCTTCCACCACATTTTGGAACCTAAGATGAAATGATGCCTCTATTCCATGTACCATCCTTCTTTCCAATTTTGTTCCATGTGTTTCTTCTCCACCATCACCGTTCTTGCCTCTACTAAATTTAATTTCTGTTCATTTTTTATCACTTTTTCCTGTATCTTTCCAATCTTACTATTCAAATTTTGTATTTCATTTTTCACTTGTCCTATTTCAGTTCTCATCTCTGTTTTCATATCTTCATGGTTCCTCGCTATCAATTCGTGGGTTTTTGCCATCATTTCCTGCATCATAGTGAGCATTGCCTGTACTGTCTGCAGGCTTTGAGCTAAACTAGTTTTTTGCATCTATAGATCTCTGCCTCATAGGTGAAGACGTCGTTGTTGTAGTTTTCTTTCCTGATTTTACATTTGTAGTTGATGTTGTCGCCATTTTAACTATCTGTAGCAGCTCTTTCCAATCTACCATCAACTATCCCTAGTAGAGCACTATTTTC
Organism: Notechis scutatus; assembly: GCF_049901735.1. NCBI lineage: Eukaryota > Metazoa > Chordata > Lepidosauria > Squamata > Elapidae > Notechis > Notechis scutatus. Next base: position 166,384,466 of record NC_142010.1, on the reverse strand, counting down.
CTTTCCTTTTCAGTTCAATAGTAATATTAATACATATATTATTATATTATTAATTACCAAAATTCTATTATGGAAAATCACAATCAGCTCTTATTTCTATTTTTTCTTATTGAACTTATTCAACTATTACAATACTTAAGAGAATTCTATATTAATCAAATACAGATATATTTACAAAATCAACAGTCTTATATGTTTAATTAACTTAAAGCAGCCAATTCATTAAAGTAATTAAATTCTTATCTATATATAAATATCAATTAATCTATTTCTTTAGAGTTCTTAGTTATATGCTTACCTCAGGATAAAAATACCTCAATTTCTTACTATATGATTATTATTTGAAGGTCTGAGTTCTATATTTATACAACACACTTTCAATTGTCCAGTTATTCAGAAATTATTAACCAGTATTCTTAACTCAATATTCTAACACAAATATATCTATGAAGATTATGTTTTACCAATATTAATTAGTTACATCTATGACTGACCAGTCGAATAATGTCCATGGATCTTCTTCTTCTTCTTCTTCTTTTTTTAGATAAATGTCCTCTAAATTTGCACAGTCACTTCCACCATTTCGTTTCTCCTTTCTATTTTGGCTTCTTCTTCTTGCTCCTTTATTCTTTTTCTCCACACAGTCCTAGTTTCACTTATAAATCTTAGTTATCTTATTTCTTCCTTTTTTCTTTATCACAGTTATCAGACAAATATTGCAATTATAAGGTTTCTTTCCTCAATCCTTTCCTTAAATCTTTTAAAGTGTCAATTGTCCTCTTTTCAAGTTTTCACTCTCAGCTGTTCTTCCAATCTCTCTGTCTCACTTGGACACGTCACTGTCACTTTCTCTTTCTTCCCACAATTCTCAAACATCAATCGCCAAAAAATATAGTTATACAACCCCCTTTTCAACTCCCAAAGTAAAAGTAAATGGTGTTGTCTCACCCTTCAGCTCCTCCGTTTTCAGCGCTCCATTACTCAGCATAAATTACTGCCGTTTCTTTAGTTAGTACTTCTTCCGATATTTCTACCGCTTCACTGCGCTGTTCGGTTTGGAGTTTCAATTTTCAATTTCCCTTTGTAGTATAAATCAATATTCTGGAAATCTTCTTTAAGTTCACCTTTCCACTACTCAATTTGCTGTTCTCCACTTTTTGCTTCCTTCCTTCTTCTTTAAGCTGCTGGGCTACCACATCTATGATTCCGATCTGTACGATCTCTCTCTTCTGCTGCTGGTTTTCGGGGGATTCTCTTGCAATCTCCGGGATCGCGGCACCTCCCCGAGATCTCCAGGTCTTCCCCTTTCGTCTGTCTACACCTCCGAGGTCCTACACGCTCCTGGAAGCCACCAAACAGCGAAAATCGGAGTCTTTCAGAGCGGCGATCCGCTCCTCAGCTCTGCATCAACACAGCGCCGAGTTGGAAGCCTTCTTGCTTAAGTCTCTTAGCTGTCAGTATAGGGAAAGGAAGAGAAGGAAAAAACCCAAATCTTTTCCCTTTTCTCTCTCCTTCGCTGCTTCAAAGTCTTGTTTGGGAACAATGTTATTTTTTTAATAGTTTAAATTCCAGGGTACCTTAATTGTTGCTTTTGCAGTTTAACCCGGTCAACCAAAACTTTCTTTTATCTGCCTCCTGCACATTCTTTTCCGGTCGAGTTCTTCTTTGAGGTGGCCATTTCTGACCACCACTGCAACCACCTTCGGGAAAGGGAGTAATGGCCAGCTGAGGAGGAGAGATGCGGCTCTCCTCAACCCTGCTGGCAGTCTCCCTCCTCTTCACCACCTCTACGGGGTGGCTTAGCCCCCAAACCAGCCAGCTCGGGGCGCTCCAGTGGCGAGCACGGATCGCAACCGCACACAATCACGATTTCGGTCTGTCTGCGAAAAGACTCAAACTGGAACTCCCCCAAATCTAGCCTTATCTTTAGATGTTCAGGTGGTATTTGTGTCACCTTTTCATTTTGGTTGATTCACAGCTGCAGTCTCTTTTTGGATTGTATACAACTACACTTCATAGATGGTGGTACATTTATACTAAGATACCAGTTGAACTAAGCTACTAGATTGACCTGGGCTAGATAAGTGAAACACATTTTTTCAGAGTTCAAAATATCCTTTAGGAGCCAGTTTATTCTGGATGCAAATCAGTGTATTTGTGTACTCCTTGAAGCTCTTGATTGCCTAGTTCCAGATAATAAAAAGCTTGTTTGTTCTCTCATGTATCTGTGTGAACACCAAGATCTCTTTGGGGCCTTCTAAGGGAATGCCTGGAACAGAGACTTTTGTCTACTTACCCCTAGAAACAAAACAGTTTTGTTATGGTTTGTGAATTATTTTAGTTATTTTAAATTCATGTTGTAACAGTTGAAGTTATGTGCTACTAATTTTCTTCTGTAAATGAAATTCACTGGACTTTGTTTTTTATTTTATTTTTATGGTATTTGTAGACTGCCCCGATTTATGTTAATTGTTTAAAGTTAAAATTTCATGTGCTTTTTTATGTTAAAATGCAAACCAGGGTTTGAATTGCTAACTGGAACATGGGATAAATAATAAATAAAAATCTAATGCATATAATTCGATGAGTCAAATCACTTTTGAACATAGCATTGTTTTAGTTTATTTTGACTTTGCCTGGTTTGTTCTGGTCGTAGGTATGAGGAATACCAGCCTGAAGACGATCTGAAAAAAACAGCTAATGATTTTCTTTCAAAAGTGGATGATCCCAAGCTGAATGATTCTGAGGTAAAAATATGACTGGCATTTTTTTCAAGAGGAATAGTGCACACTTGTAAGGCTAGAGAGAAAATAATTGTGGGTATGTACATGCCGGCTTATTTGGTCCTATAACTCAGTCGAACACCACTAGCTAGCAACATTTTCAACTTCCAGGGCCATATGTGTACCCACATGCACACAAGCCCTCCAGCCTCTTCTTTGCTTTCTTGTGCCTCATCTTTTCTTCCAGATGTCTTGGTTTAAAGCACTCAGTGTGCATTGCCATGAATCACCTGGACTTTCTCCAGCCTGCTGATCATCTGACTGGTTGGGCTACCAGAGACAGCAAAATGAAGGAAGAGAGCTAGTTATGGGCTACACATCCCCCACCCCTGTGAAAAATGGAAATGCCAAGGCTTTCCCCCCTGTGCTTGGTTGGATTGATTGATTTATTATTGTTACCTCATATGGAAAATAAAGGATTCTACATCTCTTTGTTTTCTTAAGGATAGCCTTTCTTTTCTCTGGATGTGTTGGGTTTCAAAATTTATCATCTTCCAGCCAACCTAGCACATCTGAAGATTATTCCATTTGGGAAGGCTGTCTTAGAAGATTGGTGCTTTGCTGTCAAGAGTGTAATATCATGACGATAGAGTTTTGGAATTTCTCCTAGTGAAATCCTTGCTCACATATGAAGCCTGCTGGGCAGTTATGGGTAAAACCGATTAGAAAATGTGGGGTTAAATATAACCACGCACCAGCTTGGAACCTCCTCTCTCTGCTGTAGCCTTCTGCCTTTGATCAGTAAATCCCATGCAAGGCATGATCTTCTTAGTAGTTCTTGTCCGCAGTATCATAATGGAGTTTTTTTTTTAACACAGACACCCTCCCCTGCTTCGTCTCTGCAATCACTCATGGTAGAACAGGATTCATTTTCCTAAGGATTACTTAGAAACTGTGAGGCCAGATTGACTCTTGTCAGATCAAGATAAATTTGGGATGAGACTGGGTGAGAAGGGGTAGATCTGTAGCCGAACTTAAAACTGGGTTTTGGCCTTTACAGTAACCTTTTTGGTAGCTTTTCTAGAGATTTATTACTAGCATTGTGCAATTATTTTAAATTACTACTGATTCCCCTGTGCCCAGTAAAGTTGAACAGCCTTTCAACTTTTCTTGCCTTTTCTTGGAAGGTCTTCTCAGACCAGATGCAGGCTAATCCAGGCAAAAGGCACATTTTGGAGGTATAAGGACAGGAATAATGATGATCTCTACCTGTGTCTCCTTTCTTCATGCAGTTCCTAAAATTTGTTCGCCAGATTGGAGATGGGAGGGTGTCCATCGAGGCCGATCGGGTGACCATTAATCCCAGGGACCAGGATAAGGCAGAGCAATGGGCAACTGAGTTTGTTCAGCAGCAGGTAGGATTCCTGGCTGCTGCTTGCTGCTTTCAGCAGGAGAATTCATGCTCCATGTACCCAATAAGTGGATTTGGGGCCCAGAACTGAGCAGAGGAGCTGTAGATGAGGAGCAAGACAAGAGTCATTTCCTTCATAATTCTGTTAAAATGCCCTGAAGGTTATATGTTGTTTTCCATTATTTAGCTGTCTTTTAGAAGGTTTCCCCCCACCCGCTCTGTCTTCTCTTCTTAGGATACATCTGAAGCCTGGGTAGATCAGTACGCACACACTGGGAATTCGCAGGACCTGGATCTAGAATTTGAGCAGGCCAAGACTGCCATGGAGGTAAGGGGAATGGCTCTCCTCCTCCTGCAGCCAGGAGACTTTTAATGCATTTATTTGAGACAACCGGATATTTTCTTTCTCTCCTTTCTCTAGTCAGATGTGGATTTTTGGGACAAATTGCAGGCTGAGTGGGAAGAGATGGCCAAGCGAGATGCAGAGTCTCATCCTTGGCTATCAGAGTACGAGGATCTTGCCAGCTCCACTTACGACAAGGTATTGCTGTAGAAAGAATGCCGTGCTTTGTCCTCTCTCCATCTCTTACTTTTCTTTTTGATTGTACAACTCTTACTAGTGAGCGTGTGGATAGCAAACTTTATTTTTAAAAAAGGTTGCGAACTAGCAAGCTGAAATGCTCTCTATAGAAAGCATAAATAGATCCTTATTTTTTAAAAAAAGATAACATGGAGTGTAGCTTTTTCTTTGCACTTCTTCATCTTTTTCCTCTCCTGCTAACTATGCCTGCCTCCAAATTTTTCTCATTTCAATGCATCTTGGCTGTGGGTGGTTATCCAAATACATCCTTCAGCGGCTTGCCACTTCGCCCCGCGAGCCAATAGAAGCTGAGCCCTGAGGCAGGTGGTGGGGCCATATTGGCAGAGAGTTCAAAGGGCACACTTTGAGGATGGCTGGATGCAGTTCTCTGTCCCTGCCTTCTCGACAAATGTTAGTTTTTCATCATGTGATTTCTAGAATTTTGGAGGTGAGCGAGCTATGCTCATTTTCCTGCAGAAGGTAGAAGGTGTGTTTAGAGATAGAAGATGCTTTCTGCCTACTTACCTCTGCATCTAAGACTCCGCTTACCTTCTTCAGTGCTGTCCCACACTCGGACTCTGATTCATTGGCAAGGAAAGATGCACCACGCTGGGCTTGCAAGCAGAAGAGAACAGCAGATGGACTAATCCTTCAGCTTGTTGTTCCTTAAATAAGCAGCAAACCCCGCTGTGGGGTAGCACGTGTCCCACCTCTTTCCTAACTCCTGGGAGCAGCCTTTAGAAGCCACTAATGTTTGGTTTTTCCTCCCTTGCAGGGATATCAGTTTGAAGAAGATAACCCTGTACGGGACCACCCGCATGCTTTTGAGGAGGGGCTGAGATGTCTGAAGGAGGGACATCTCCCCAATGCTGTCTTATTCTTTGAGGCTGCTGTGCAACAAAAGCCTGACCATATGGAGGTGAGTGAAGGAGCGCCAGCATCGCAGAAGCCTTGGCTTATGTCAAATGGCAGCTTAGCCCCTGCGTGCTGCGGGGAGGACTGTCTCTGATCACGTGGAGTTAGGTACGTTCCTTTGTGACATTTGAAATTGGAGGTGGGTATTCTTTACTTGGGTGCCAAGGACTCATCTGTCAACTGTTCCAGTTGGCACATTCTAAAAATGGAATTCCTGGTCCAGAGAGTTTCACCAAGAGTAAAACTTTAGTGTAAGTTCCATCCAGGTACAGCAAAGGCAAAGTCAGTTCTGAGTTTTCCTGTGAAAACCGGCATAGGTAAAACTCCCTTTTCCTCCCTGGGCCACCCACCAGTTGATTGCCATGCAATGCTTTTGTCTTGGGAAAACAGTCTGCACAGTTTCAACAGTTCTCAGGACTATGACCTTGGCGGGTATCTCCTCTCAGGCAGCAAAAGACTCTCATGCGTTCCTTAGCCCAGGGGTCCCCAACCACCGGGCCCCGGACTGGTACCGGTCCGTGGATGATTTTGTACCGGGCCGCCTACTTTGCTTGGGCACCATCTTGTTTTGACGGCGCTTGAGAAAGTGCTTCCGGGTGGGCTTGTCGGTCGTCGGTTGGAAAGCGGTGTTTGGGTGCTGAAGGAATCCTCACGCCTTAGTTTCGTCGAAGGGGGGGGGGCGGTTTCGAACGAAGAGCCGTCCCGATGGCGGTGGAGTCTCGCGTTACTCAGGAGGAGATTAAGAAAGAGCCCGAAAAGCCCATCACCGCGAGAAGGTACAAAGGAGGAATTGAAGGTGGTGGGGAGAAGCGGGGGACGGCTGGCTGGCCGGTTGCTCGGCTCGCCTTGCCTTGGTCGTGCGTGCTGATGCCAGTACCGGTCCATGGATCGGTCCGTGGATTGTACCGGTCCGTGGTACAAAAAAGGTTGGGGACCACTGCCTTAGCCCTCCCCTCTCCCTAGGAATTTACCAAACCCCCCCCCCCCATTTCTGTTTGGCAAACAGCGAGCCAAAATCAGATGCCAGGTAACAATGAAAATGAGTCAGTTTTGACATCATGTTCCTTCTTTTTTTTTTTGCAGAACTGGAGCAGAGTTGCTTCAGATCAGACTTTATTTCTTCGGTCTCCTTCCGGGACAGGGTTGGGTCTGTGCTACCTTCTGGCTCAAGATTTCCTTTTTTTTTTTTTTAAAGTTTTAAAATGAACTTTATTTGCAATGGATTAAAAAGATATAAACCTATGAGTATACAGAAATAAAAAATAGTAAACATCCTAATAGGACAGTAAACATATTTCTTTCTATTACATTTGATAATAGGTTTGACAGTTCATAATAAACAATAATAACTAATAATTGGCAAGTATTCTTTGTCTCTTATAGATAACATATTAATAAATAGGTAACACATGTTACTCTACTATTGCTATTGGATTATATAACTGTATTATTTAATCATTAGGACCTTCATAATGTTTATGTATTAGAGAGGAAGCTTGAAGCCATTACTGGCTCATGATTTCTGAGGTTTCCCCAAAGCCGGGTTAACCATGAGAAGGAAAGAAGTGGCTGCTTCAGGCACCAGTTGGGATTTTGCCTTCTACCTCACCATTCTGATCCATTCTGATCGTTCCCACGAGCAGCTGCTTGAGTACGCTTAAGTCACTGGCTCTCTGTGCCAGCTGGTTGTTTTTCACGTGCTATCAAGTGTGCGTCCTATTTTCCCCAGCAATATTTTCCCCCCTGCAATGACAAAAAAGATGGGGAGGGGAAAAAATTGGTTTGCAATCACCGGGCCCTTCTTCCGTGCAACTCTGAACAGAACTCTTGTTTTTGTCATGTCTTTGTGTTAGGCTTGGCAGTACCTGGGGACCACCCAAGCTGAGAATGAACAAGAGCTTGCTGCAATAAGTGCCCTCCGACAGTGAGTAGCCTTCCCAGAAGTGCAAGGACTTGAGACCTTCTAAAGCAGTGGTTCCCAAAGTGGGAGCTACCGCCCCCTGGGGAGTGGTGGGATGCCTCAGGGGGGCGCTAAGAGGCGGCAGGGGAGTGCTGGAGGTGGGCTCCTCGCAGGGCGCAATTCAGGGGTGGGATTCTACTAGTTCTCTCTGTCTCTCTTTCCCTCTCTCAGGCTCACCCCATTGACTTGGTGCACCGCTCTGCTCGGACTTGCTTGGGCAAGTCTCTCGGGTGTAGCGGGCTCAATGAGATGGACCTGCGGAGCTGGCACCTCGAACACAGCAGTGGTGGCGCGTTTGAAAAGTAGAGCAAAGCCAGACTGCCTTTCTCTACTTTCCCGATTTGCCTGCGGGGCCGGCGCCTCGAACGCGGCAGCGGCGGCACGTGGGAAAACAGAGCAAAGCCACTCTGGCTTTGCTCTACTTTCCCAATGTGTCGCCGCTGCTGCGTTTGAGGCGCCGGCCCCGCAGGCTCACCCCATTGACTGTTACAACTGCTCTGGTGCAACAATCAATGGGGTGAGCCTCGGGCCGGCGCCTGAGCGCGGCAGCGGCAGCACTCTGTCTGGCAGGCTCGGGGAGAAAACAGGTGGCACGCAAATGGCTACCTCTCTCCCCCACTTGTCGTCCAGTGCAGCAGCTCTTCCCACAGCAGAATCTACCCATGAAATGAACACGTGTCTGTGCGGGTGTGTGTCAGAGGAGGAATGTGTGTCGAGGGGAGGAAATGTTTTTCTCGGAGTTTTGAGCTGGGAGGGGCCTGCTGAAGCACCAATGGGAATTCTCCCTGCTCCAGCGTCATCAGTCTCCGGGCAGAGTCTCCCTTGACTTCACCCGATGGAGGAGAGAGTTCCGAGCAGAGAGAGAGAAGCGGAGAGAGTGGGAGGGGGATCTTTTCAGTCTTGGGGGGCTGCATTCTAGGAGTTTTTTTCATGCCAGCTCCAGAGGGGAGAGTGAACTTCCTTTTGCGTCCCCCCATGATTCTCATCCAATCTCTCTTTTTCTATGCGCCTGGGGGGGTGGACTAGATGCCCTTTGAGTTCTCAGAGTGCCCAGAGGCCACCCAGGCTGGAGCTGCCGAGACTCCAGATGGGCAAAATGGAGCCAGAGTTCGAGGGGTCCTTTGGGCTCCCCCCTCCCCCCCGCTCTGGAAGGAGGGAGCCCCCAGCAGCTGCACCGGAGGACAAGCGGAGGAGGCGCAGCCCCACAGCCAGCCAGGACTTCAGGGCCCCACACTCACCCCAATCCAAAGGGAAGCCAGGAAAACCCTTGGCTGACAGTCCATGCAGGAAGAGGCGGAGAGGACTTTCAGGGATCTCCCTAATCTGGCCGGATCCTCTCCCCAGGCTTCCTCCCCTTGACTGGGGGATTTCCATAGGGATCTCTCGGCTTTACAGGAGAAAATGGCGTTTCCCGTCCTCTCTCGCTCAAAGAGCCCCTTCCGCCGCCCCCCCTCACCCTCCCAAAGGGAAGGCATCTCCCCCTTTCTTTCTGTGGCTCAGGATCCCTTTTTTCTTTGCAAAACAGCCCCTGATGAAGATCCCGGAACAAAGTTTGGCTGTTTCTCCTCCACTTTCCACTTCTTTCCTCGGATAATTTCAACATCTGCCCATTGTTTCAAAGCACAACAATTGATACTTTCAGCAGAAAAAAAATACACAAAAGTTACATTTTGGGGGGAAATTGCCAATATAAAAATGCGGACATAGAAGTGGAGTCGAGGTGAACTTTTTTCCCTCAGAAATTTGCATATCTCGGCTATGGAATAGGAAGCGCTGCTAAAATAAGGGTCCTTTTTCTAATGTTTTTTCTTCATTATTTCTTTATTATTTTATCATGGTGTAAAATAGAAAAAAATAAAGCAAGTGAGGAAATGAGAAAGGGAAGGAAAGGGGAGGAGAAGTGTGGGAGAAAGGAGATGCCGGCCCCGCAGGCATGCTGGGAGAGTAGAGCAAAGCCAGTCTGACCCAAAAGGGACAGACAAAGAAAGAGGGAGGGAGGGAGGGAAGGAGGGAGGGAGAGAGAGGGAGGGAGAGAGTGTGTGTGAGAGAGAAAGAGAGAGACCTGATGCATCAGATTGAATGAGGCCTAGTTTAGACTGAGGCCCTTTTCCACATTGAAACATCTTTGGCTTCTATTAAAGGTTTTGTGGACGAAACATGGCCAAGACTATCAGGAAGCTCTCACATTTTGTTGAGGCTTTAAACAGGATCCATTGGACCAGATCTCCACCCTAAAAATTACTTTTCCCCAATTACAGTGCCAATTCTGAAGAAGGCAAAACCAAAATGTACTGGTAAATTACAAGGAGAAAACACACACACACACACACTCCCTTCTAACCCTGCTGGAGCAGGTGATTGGACTAGAATAGATATCTCATTACCTTTCTCCTCCCTCTCTCCTTCCCTCCTTTATTTCTTTTTCTTTCTGTCCCTTCTTTCCATTCCCCCCTCTTTCTTTGTTCCTTTTTTCTTTCTTTCCCTTTTCTTTCTTTTCTTCCTTCTCTCTTTCTCTCTTTTTTCTCTCTCTCTCTCTTTCCCTCTCTCAGACTCACCCCATTGACTTGGTGCACCACTCCACACTCGGACTTGCTTGGGCAGGTCCCTCCGGTGCAACGGGCTCAATGGGGTGGACCTGCGGGGCTGGAATCTAGAACATGGCAGTGGCAGCACGTTTGAAAAGTAGAGCAAAGCCAGAGGTCGGTAATTTTTGCTGCAAAGAATCACAAAAGCTTCTGGGCTGTGCACAAGAAGGGACACACATGTCAATGCAATTCAGCAACATAAAATAAATAAATACAAATAAAACAAATCAACAAGAATCGGCAAAGCATCTCTGATTAGATTCTATTCTCTACTTTAATCTAATCAGAGATGTTTTGCTGATTCTAGTCCAATGACCTGCTCCAGCAGGGTTAAAAGAGAGTGTGTGTGTATGTGTGTGCATGGCTGTCAAAACTCCAAAAACAGGTCAAGTAACTCCAGGGAGGCCAGTCATAAATTAGAACACTTGCTAAGCAACCGGCCATTAGGTGAGGACCACTTGTATTTGGTTTGCCAGTCACCTGACCACCAAACCACACTTACCCGGTCATGTCACCACCAAGCCACGCCAGCCAGCAAGCCATGCCAGCCAGTCATGTGACCAGCAAGCCATGCCCAACCAGCAAGCCACGCCAGCTAGTCACATGACCAGCAAGCCACACCCTCAAATTAGGCCACACTCACAGAAATTTGAATCCCACCCGTGGGTGGGGGGCACCGGGGATGAGTTTGTAGCACCAAGGGAGCAGTGGACTGGAAAAGTTTGGGAACCACTGTTCTAAAGTCTAAAGGCCAATGATGCTGACTGTTTGAGGGTGTGTGTGGTGAACTTAAGCTGTATCCTTGCATCTTCTCCTTACCCGAAACAAAACTAAATCGATTGTTTGCAGCTAGCCCTTTGAAGTGGGGTCAGCGGGAGTTTCTTTCTTAGTGCAGAAAGAATTGGGTTGGCAAATCAAAGGGATAGGGTTGCACCAGCTGCAGATGCATCAGTTGTATCCCTGGGTGTTTTACCTGTATGATTTTCCTGTTTCCTGTAGGTGCCTGGAGTTGCAGCCCGGAAACCTCACTGCACTCATGGCTTTAGCTGTCAGTTTTACCAACGAATCACTGCAAAAGCAGGCATGTGAAACCTTGCGGGACTGGTTGCACCACAAACCGGCCTACGCTCATCTGACGGGAAAAGAACCCGATGGGGAGGATTCTAGCCAAGGTCTAGGGACCTCCAAACGTGTTCTGGGTTCCCTCCTAACTGAGTGAGTCTGCAGAATGAGCAATAAATGGGAACTGGGGAAAATGAAGCAAGGTGGGACTGGCTTTCGCCCTTCCTACCGCATTGTTCTCTTCATTCTTCCCTCCCTCAGCTCACTTTTTCACGAGGTGAAGGAATTGTTCTTGGCAGCTGTCCGTAGCAACCCCGATGTGGTGGACCCTGATGTGCAGTGTGGTCTGGGTGTTCTCTTCAACCTGAGTGGCGAGTATGAGAAAGCTGTGGATTGCTTCACTGCTGCCCTGAGCTCACGCCCAAATGTAAGGAAGGCACACGGGGGAGGGGGAGGAAAAGGAGTAGTAGGAGAAGGTGGCATTGTTTTCTCGCTCGGGGCTGCTTCTGACTGCAGGAATCCATTCTTAAAACTCTTCCATACCAAAAGTAGTATGGAAATTGATGGGGAAATACTAAAAGTGGTATTTTTTCCATCGATTTCGAAGTGCAAGTCACTTGATGCAACAGCCATCTCCGTAAAAACTGAGAGAAGCACTTATGAATGCTATGTAAAGCTAGAGCACTTCCGCCATTCTTCAGCAGCCATTTTACAGTCTGGCAAAAGAATGAATCTGCTTCCTATGGGCATGACTAATAGGAGGCTTCAATCTGAGAGAGAGAAGCCCCCAACCCCCAATAAGCTTATGGTAGAGCCAAGAGGTGGGGGGTTTTTTTGGTTGTTACCTCAACCCCTTAGCTATCATACTTCCCCTGCAATCTTCATCCACTGTAAGGGAAAGAGAAATGTAAAATGACTAAGGCACTTAATCACTGTCAGTCCAATCTACTTCACAGGATTGTTATTGAAGAAGAAAATGGGAGGGAGGATTATAGAAAAGCACAGTGAGATAAAGATCAAGACTAAGCAAATAATCTTGAAAGTTTGAGAAGAATGGGAGGGAAGGGGAGGGCAGGAAAAACAAAAGTTGTCCTACCAAGTGTGACCAAACCTGGTTCCTTCTTCTAGGATCATCTCCTTTGGAACAAGTTGGGAGCTACCTTAGCCAACGGGAATCGGAGTGAGGAAGCTGTAGCTGCTTACCGGCAGGCACTGGAATTACAGCCGGGCTATATACGTTCTCGCTACAACCTAGGCATTAGTTGTATAAACTTAGGGGCCCATAGGTGAGTTGGGTAGCTTTAAAGCTGAGCTCGGTTCTACTGCTGCTTTTGATTAGATGAGGCCACCATAGACATGAGCTATTATGTGAGTGATGGATCAGGCAACTCTAAAAATATTTCCCAGAGAAATTGGCATCCCAGTTGGACTCATGGTGCCTTCACTCATTTCACCTCCTCTTTCAAAAAACCACATTCACTGGCTTTTGGGGTGTCTCATCTACTGTGGTGTTTAAAAGTGTGTGAACCCTTTCAATATTTCTGCATAAATAAGATCTGAAATGTGATCTGTTTTCCACACAAGTCCTAAAAGTAGATCAAGAGAACCCAATTAAGCAAATGCATCAAAAACATTACGTGTTCGCTTATTTACTGAGGAAAATAATATAGTGGTTAAGGTGCTGGCCTAGAAACCAAAAGATTTTGAGCTCTGCACCTGCTGTAGGCATGAAAACAGGCTGGATTATTTTGGGCCAGTCACACACACTAGGTTCAACTCACTTCACAGGGTGGTGATAGTGGGGTAAATAGGAGTATTGGATATGTTTGCTGCTTTGAGTTACCCTTAAAGTAACAAAGATGGGGGTAAAAATCAAATAAAAAATGACCCAAAGTTAAGTATTTGTGTTGGCAAACTCAGCAAAGAATGACTAAGGTGACGGGGGAAAAGAAAGCCTCAGAACTGTTCCTTCTTTCTCCCCCGTGGCTAACCTTCGGGGCAAGTCTTGATTGTGAGCTATTCTTGATTCGCTCTAACTCCCCTTCATTGGCATATGCTGCTGTCTTGACAGAGAGGCTATAGAACACTTCTTGGAAGCCTTGCAGATGCAGCAGAAGAGTCGCGGGCCACGGGGCCAACAGGGAGCCATGTCCGACAACATCTGGAGCACCCTCCGTATGGCCCTCTCCATGCTGGGCCACAGCAACCTGTATGAAGCAGCAGATGCCCATGACCTTCCTACCCTCCTACAGGCTTTTACTATTCAGCAGTGACTCACTGATGGGCTCCCCTGTGAATGCAGGAGGAGCCCTTCTCCATACCAGTCCCTTCTTTCTCTTCCCACCCAGACAGACATGGCCGAGTCAGAGGCACCTCTCTGTTAATTCTCAAGATGTCCCTGAAAACATACACCTATTTTCTGTCTTCTTTTTAGGGAAGGCCACTGGTTTACATGTTGTGCTGGATCATATTTCTGTAAAATTAAGCTTCCTATGCAAATCCAGCAAGGAACGGTACCTACTGTGTGCCTGTCCCAGCCTGCAAAATTTAGTCTAGCAAAAAAAAAAAAAGTCCTTTGAGCAGAAAAGTATTTAGATTTCCCCGCAGTGGTGTCTTCTAGGCACAGATTTAAAAGTAGTGGACTTTTTTCTTATAGGTCAGTCTTTGTGATACAAGGAAAGGAATTCTGCCCCCCTGAAGAAAGATATCAGTTTTGCCTGCCAAATCTCTCGCAGAGTATTTAAGCTGGTGTTCTTTGCGCATCTGGTTAAGATGATTTTGTTGAAAAGCCCTTTTGCAAAAAGGATTAATCGAAATATGAATTTTGGACTCTGGACTTGAAAAGTGCTGCTAATTTTAAAGGGACAACAGGGAATGAACACTGCTTATGAAGTAGCAACGTAGCGGATGTCACCACCCCAGAGATGGGAAAGGAGCAGCCGTGTATTTATTAATTTAAGAATGTATCTGGGAAGCGGCAGACTTGGCAGTTACCAGAAACACTAAGTGTGGGCCAAGAACTTTCTCTTAATTACCCCTCTGCTATTTTGGTTCCTCATAAATAAAGTGGGTGGGCTCTCTCTCTTCTTCAGGCTTTTCCCTTTGGTGTAATTGGCTCTTTATAAATATATGTATATGATTTTTGTTCAGAAAATGTTTTTAAATTGTAAAGTATTTTGTATAATAGAAAATGAAAGAATAAAACCTGCCAAATTAAGTTGTCGGGTTTTCATTTTTTGCCAGACAACATCGGGCCATCATCCGACCACTGTCACTGTTAACTTGCGTATATTTGAAAAAATCTCCCTTTCCATTATATTACAATTCACATGTTTTGCACAACTTTGAGCTAAGTTTCTGAGTTCTTTCACTCATTTCTGACATAATTGGCCTCCTCAGTCATTCTCAGGTTTAGGCAAACTTTATTAATACTCGTTTACAGGTGGTAAAAAAGCTGTGAGTTGCTAAAATTACAGGCCCAAGGCCATTTAGGGGAGATTGGAAGGTATTCATTTGGAACTCCTTATTGTTGCCTTATAAAACCAGTTCTTGCAGATCTTTTATCATGCATTTTATTGTATTGAGGTCTTTAAAAAGGGAATAAAGCTCAAGAAACAGTGATTAGAGGAATAATTTGAGGATTTTTCCAGACCCCAAAATGAAAAAGACCACTAGGTTATCTTTCATCTTGGCCTTCCTTTTCCTTTGATTTATGACTTTGCATGATGAATAAACTCAGCCAGTGTCTAAAATATACTATTCAGCTTCCTATCTATTTTTATTGACTCTGGGCAGCGACCAGCATGAGGAGGAAGATGAATCTCATCCTTCCTTTTCTGACCTTCCCACCAGCATTTTAATACTAGAATAGATACAGAGCTGCACGACGCTGATTTTCTTATTACACAGTTCAGAGGATGCTCACGGACTCCTCCAGGCCTTAACAATTGCCAGATATAATATGTAAGGAGGTCTTATTTCAAACTCTCGAACATTATCAGTGAATCCGCTTTTTCTAAACACCCTTAATTTTGAGGGTTTCCTTTCCCTTCCTTAAATGGTTTATACTTAATAATAGCTGCAGTTTCCTCTTTTGTTTCTTAGCCATGTTTCTAACAGGTAATTCTGAATGATTTAATTTTGAAGGATTTTTAGGCAAGGGCAAGTACAAAAAAAAAAGAGTCTTAAAATGCTGGGACAGGCCCCTTTTATTTAGCTCTCCAAAAGACACACGTTATCAGTTTATCTTACATCTGCAAATTCAGGAGGGAACTGCACTCCTTGATTTGAGGACATGCACAGCCATATGGTATAAACATTACAAGTAATACAAATATTAACTATAACATACAAGAATAGACTTAGCATCCCTTGAAACGACCAGTAGTGAAACCTTTGTGGTATATTACAAAACAGACAAACTTAATGGTGTAGGTCAAGTGCCTACAGCTGCTTATTCTATTGACTTTTTTTATCTTAAACAAAGCTCATTTTATATGCCCCAGAGAAAAGGGTCGAGGGGCTGATTGAGCCAGTGTGTAGAAATATAGCTGGTACAGTTAAGGCTGCCTATTCTGACATCTCTGAAGTGCTATGTGCTGCACCTCAGTTACTGCTTTCCCTCTTAAGTGTGTGTGTGCAGGTGCAAGATGTTGGTCGATTTACAACCTACAGTGATGCCCAGAAGTTATTTTTTTATACAGTCCTTCTCAAATCTCGTACTACCTTTGAAAATTAAGAGTTACTGGACTTTGGGCTGTATATAAAATCTTGATTATTTGTTAAATTTCTTTTCACATTAGAGTATTTCAAAAAATCCAATTTAACTTCCATTGTCTATGCGCAATGCTTCCAAAGCAGCCCTTTTTAGTTTTGTTTTAGAGAACAAATGAAGTGAGATATAGTAATGAGCACAAGGGGAGAGAGAAATCACTCCTTTTCTTACATTAGAGCTCAGGATGACACCAAAGAAAGGGATAGAAATGCATTCATGGCAAAGCTGTACAGGTTTTAACATGAAATTAGAATACATGTTAAAATTTATGAAGATATTAGAAGATAGGATGGCTATGTGTGCAGATGACTTTAAAAGGGGAGCAGACGGACACATCAAGACATTTTTAACAGCCGTTTCATGTGATTATATTAGAAAATGTGAACCAGACAGCATATGCCAGGGAGAAGCAACAATAGAATATTGTTTTTATATTTAGCTTTTAGAAGCATTTGTGGGATTGCTACAAGGAACAGGAATATAGCTTAGATAAATCTTTGATATGATCAAAAGGAAACTCTTCAATTTCTTAAGAACTAAGGAAACTATTTTCGGTGTTTATATATGTTGTTAGAAGCAGCTTAATTGACTAAACATATTTTTATCCCTTTTAAAATGTCATGTCTAGCTAGACCACAAGTGGGGGAAGCAAACAAATCATTTAGTATGATGCCAATAGATAGATGGCATTTGCTAGATATGAAACTCAGTTCCTATTCAACAATCAGCATGCTATCAGCAGTGTGACTCAGTAGAAACAGATTAAGATCTCAATTAATGTTAAGTAGGTAGTCAAGTTTGGAAGGTTCATAACTACCTTGATGTAGGTGACCTCCCCCAGCTTCTTCATAAAGATATCCACCCATGAAGAAGGATCAGGAAGAAAACCTACATTCGGCCCATTTCCCCCCAGTGGCAAATATATGACCATCACTCACAAGAAAGAAACTATGGCTTGTTGTAAATTGCTTCTACAGCCCTTACGCCTTGCAACCAAGATAGCATTTGATGCCAGTACTGTTTCAACAAGCCTTTTAGTAAGCAATTTTTTTTAAAAAAAAAGATTGTTTTTAAATAACTAGAAAGTACGGTAATTAAGATTCAGGAGGTATATGGAACACTGGTGCGATTTGGGGTATGGTCTCTGTATTTTTCTCAGTGGCTTTCCTAATGGAACCCCCCAAGCTGCAATGTTGCACTTAATTCAATTTATTAGAGCCAGAGACCAGAACAAATAAAAAACTTCCCAGGGGTGAAATTCAACTACCTCACATCACTTCGGGGGAAGTGGTAAGGATGATTTGAATTGGTTTGGAGAGGTGGTAGGGACAATTTGAATCAGTTGGCTCCGCACATGCCCGCCCTTTTCCTTTTAGAAACTGAGTCCCAACAAGCCACGCCCACAGAGCCGGTAGGGAAAATTTTTTGAATTTCACTGGTGTCATGCTGCACTTAAGAGCCCTGGAATAGAACTGTGGAAACTCTAAGATCAAATGTCCTGTCATCAGCCTCACAGCGTACCTTCACGCCCCACCCTCAGGTTAGGTTTTCTCGTAGGAAAGTGAGGGTTCGAATTGAAGAGGAAATACTATATATACCATCTTGAGCTCCTGAATAAAATCTGAAACATATAATACAGCGAACAAACAGATATGTGTACATATGGGTTTTATATGTATATGTGTGAGTCTAACATCTGATGAAGAAAATAGGGTATTCAATCCACCTACAGTATTATGACCAAGCATAAACAGTTGATTGAAGAAACCAAATGGTACCAATCTGCTTTCATTCAATTGATTTTAAAGTCACAAGAATATTTTAAGATTTTAAAGCCCCATGAAATGGCTTTTCTATCTTCAGCCTTAGGACTCCTATTATTTTGAACCAAACCAGGGCAACCTTCACTTGCTGTGTGGAATTACAGCAAAGGAAGCTTTCTAATGCATGCTTGAGAGATGGCTGTTGACTAATATGAAAGGCTTCCAGAACTAGTTCAGGAGTACTACATGGAA
Source organism: Notechis scutatus (assembly GCF_049901735.1). Classification (NCBI taxonomy): domain Eukaryota; kingdom Metazoa; phylum Chordata; class Lepidosauria; order Squamata; family Elapidae; genus Notechis; species Notechis scutatus. Next base: position 166,366,441 of record NC_142010.1, on the reverse strand, counting down.
GTCATTCTGCCCTAAATAAACCATTCAATCTGAAGGTAGATTTCTTTGTCTGAACCCCCCGCCCCCGCCACCATCAGTGAGTTTAAAAATAAAAATCCCCTGAGGTTTCTAGCAGATAAAAAGATACGCTTTTTCAGACCCTTGCAGTACAAAATGATCTTGATAATAAAATCTTTAATGCTCTGGTAAAGAAATATTAAATTCTTATGTTATGTATTAAACTATTTGGGATGGACAGGCTTAATTTTATGACTTCCTTTAGCCTCAATATGAGGTGTAAGATCTGCATCATCTAGGCTTATATTTACAAGCATTCTGAAAATTTCAAGGGAAGAGCATAACTGTGTGTTGATTATACCTCACATCGATTATTTAACGTTTTCAGAATGCACTGAACAGGGGTGTTTTAACTACCATATACATAACACTGAAGGCCATTTTATATTAGTTTTTTTTTTTTGTTAGACTCCAAAATCATAACATAAATTTTCATTTTCCTCAAAATCTGGCACTTCAGGATTAAATTAGATTTGATGAAGAAATCCACTTGACTGAATTTCAAGACTTTTAAGAACAGCTTTTGGTATGTGGGATGATAAGATTTGGGGAGTTAATCGAGTCCACGATAAATTTCTTCTATTCACCAGCATTCTTAGTGGTGATCCACTACAAATTTCTTACTGTCATTGAAGTAATCACAAAGAAATGTATCATATCAACCTTTTACATCCAAGGTAATAACTTTGCCCAAATATATTAAAAAATTAGTTCCTGATGGGCCTTCTGTCTCTCATAAGATGTAAGATGTCAGATGTAAGCTAACTAGTGTCTTAAATCCAAATGTATACTTATTCATTTTTTTCTATTCTCTAACCAGAAGCCATAGTATTAATGACATAGCATAGTCCTAGATAAAGTACTGTAATAAAACTTTGGCTATGGTTATGTTTTGTTTCTACATATGAACAGGTCTTCTACCTATGTGTGGAAAGTCTAATCAATAATTCTGTAGGTCAAGGTTGTTTTGCTGTTCAAGGACTGGTTTTTTTTGTTATGTATACTGTACATTTATTCTAATATGCCTTCCTAGTTTTTGCTTGGTTTTTTTTTCCATATTTCCTTTTAATTTTTGCATCTGGTTAATGTTTTTCTTCTTTTTGTGCGTGTGTATACACACACAAATATGAGACATCTAAGCTTAGCAAGCTCAGAGATTTGTTTGGAGTACCCGAACTGAGTGAGAGCTTATCTATAATCTATGCAAAAATCCTTGTATGGTTTCTCCAAGTGGTTTCTGAATTTTTAGAAAGGGGCAGTTATTCTCTGGTAAATCTTGTTCAATGAGTGGAAGCCAGAGATCCCTGCCAATCTACTCCAAATCACCCACCACCATTCAATAGATCTTAAATTACCTTCCATTCACCCCTGAATAAATGGATAGTTAATTCCAAAGCACTAGAGTATACTCCATAAAAAGGCATTAAAAACAGAGAAGTATCTACATTTCCTCTCAAACAATTGATTCTCTTTAGCAACTGCTTGCAATCTATGATAAGCAGGCTAATAAGGCTGCATATTACACTGATCCATGACTTGATTCATCGGGGTTAATTAAATGTAGTACAATTGGACAGAATTTGCACATCATACTAAGCTAGAATATGATTGGCTTGGGCTTGGCATAGACATACCACACCTGACTTCAACCATCCAGATGCTCCTACAGTAGAAGTTAGTTCCCTGAATCCTTTTGATGCCAGCTAGCAGCAGTCCTTGTACCTGCAGTCCAGATCTTGGTGCATGCCTACTTTAGCATACATCCACTGTTCAAAATGCTCTCACAGCTCAAATGGAGTTTTTCATTGCATTTCTTAATGGACACACATTGCTTTATTTATATGGATAAATATAAATATTTCCTGTGGGTGGGAAAATGTGAAGTGATTAATCTGTAAATCTTCTGGAAAAAAAGAGGGGTCCCTCTTATGCTATGCAAATATGGTATAGCAGAAGATTCAATCAGAATCCATTACCACCAGATTTAATATTACTCCTGGCTTCTTTCTCAGTTCTTTCTGTATGAATAGGAGCTTATGGAACTCAGCTTGGCAACTTCTGTCTGGAAAACACATTTTAAAAAGTAGGAATTGCAGACATTAGAGCGACTAAGTTCTGACATTCATTTCACATGTGACAAAACCTAACATTTAACTATACCTGTCATTTAGTTGCCCATTAAAAAGAATTCTAGCCACAGAACAAGATTAAACTATCTGCATATCTTTTGTATTGAAGTATGATTCAATTGATACGTTTTGAAAAATGACTACATTATATTTAACTAGCTTACTTTATTAATAGCTTTTCATAATCGAATCTGGTTCTATAACCAGGTTCATTATAGAATCTGGTTATCTCAACAATTGTCAATGTTGTGCTGCTGTGTGCTATTGCTTGTTTTCTAAACTTTTGGGTTTTGTTTTCCTAATTTGTGGGACACACAACTTCTTAGATCTGCTCTTCTCCGTTTGAAGCTCTTTGATGCACAAAAGGCCTGCTAGGGTAGAGATACCATCCAAGGTTGACAAGAAATAAAAGACACATTTTCACTGAGCTCTCTGTATTTCTGTATTTTCTCTATGACAGTGTTTCTCAATCTTGGCAACTTTAAGAATTTCAATTGGTTGGGGAATTCCAGTTGAAGTCTGAACATCTTAAAGTTGCCAAGGTTGAAAAACACTGCCCTAGGAATATGGCTTCTCTTCCCTTTCTCTGCCTTCAAGGTGAATTAAATCTGGATAACATGGCACATGATATCCATAGCACTGGCTAACATGGTGGCGTATCTGAAGACCACAGAATTCTATTTTTTAGGTGTGAAGCATCTGCCCTGGCTTCATGTGTAAAAACATCACTATTTATAATTTTAAATACTTTACAAGTTCAAGCCACTGGCTGAACATTATGAGTATGCTTCCAGGGGTACTGGAGAATATTTTCTAAAGCAAACCACATGACTTGTTTTATGTAAAGCAGCAAGTTTCATCTTGTAAAGTTGCTGAGCAGTTTTACACATAAAGGGGAATTAATATACACAAAGAAAAAAGGGATAATGTACATTGATGTAAAAGCAGAGCATGTTAATGGAACCTTTGACACACTCACAACCAGCAGGTTGGTGACTTGGACCACTGCCGTGGTGGAAAGGAGAATAGGAAAAAAGTTCTTCTACAGGATAGCTGGGAAAGATACCTTCTTGCCGCTCCAAAGTTTTCTTTCTTATTATCTTCCACAACCATGGGGGGGTTGTACTAAAAGGATAGCTAAAGACATGCTAAGGAACTGTTTCTCTCAACTTTCCTTTGAAAGTGGATATAGCCTGCTGATTCTAATAGTAAGAGGAATTAAAGATGTATTCAATTCTTCTCTCTATCCAGGAGAAAATTGCTCAATAATTGGTTCCTTTTCCTTTGATTAGGAATGGATGGCATTGTCTTTGATGGAGTCACTGCCTACTAAATCCCGCAGGTATGCAGCTGACAAAGGTGGCCCTTCTACATGGTCTCCTTGCTTGGTTTCTCCCACTACTGATTCTGGTATGCTGGATTCTTGATTTGAGGGTGTCTGGAATTTGGGCTCCAGTGATTCATTGCCATGCAGAGGAAGTAGGGCTTTATGTCGCATGAGACTATCATCACTATTGCAGGCTTCCAAGGAGTTTCTGTGCTTTGCATTTTTATTGGCTACAGCATTTTTCTGATGCTCCTCAAAGCTTAGTGACAAGGTGACAGTTCCACCACCAAAACTCACCTTCTGCTTGCATCCATGTTTTTGCTGCGGTTCTGCAGATGTTGGTATTGAAAAGGGCCCTTCGTGGTTGCTTTTGCTGCTGATGGATGAGGATGGAGTAGAGCCTGAGGAGCCCCCCAGACTGTTGGACCTCTTGCGGGACACATTGCTGCGTCGCAGTGTAGCTCTGGCTGCCACTTTGAAAGCATGAGCAGCCGTGCTGCAGCGTACTTCCTCAATGGTATTGCGGGATGGCTTGAAAAGGATAATGTAGACCTTGTTGAAGAAGATGCATGCTAAAAGCCCAAAGCTGGCTGCCAGAATGGCAATCACCTCCACTGCTGAGACAAATTTGCCATAGGTGCTGGCATAGGCTGGTATAAAAGAGATCCAAACAATGAAAAAAATCAACATACTGAAGGTGATAAATTTGGCTTCGTTGAAGTTCTCTGGCAGCTTGCGGGATTTGAAAGCAAAGAAGAAGCAGATAGCGGCCAGCAGACAAGTGTAACCAATTAGGAATCCCAGTGCCATCAAGGAGCCCTCATTACAAGTGATAAAGATGATTTCATCCTCCATTTCATGATTACGGAAGCTAGAAGGGGGAGCTGTATAAAGCCAGATGACACAGATGACAATTTGTACAAATGTGCATAAGAAGACCAAGAGGAACTGAAGGTTAAGTCCCCACCACTTGCGATGGAGGCTTGTTGGTATCTTAGCCTCAAAGACCAGAAGAACACGATTGGTCTTCACCAGAATGCAGGAGATGCAGAGCACAAAGCTGATACCAAAGGCTGGTTGTCGTAAGCGGCAATTCCAATCTTGAGGCTCACCAATGAAGAAAAGGGAGCTAGAAAAGCAACAGAGCAAGGAAAACAGGAGGAGATAAGAGAGTTCACGGTTTGTGGCCTTGACAATGGGTGTGTTGCGAAATCTGGTAAAGACTCCCAGGACAAATGAGGTTAAGAAGACGCCTAGTATAGCAAAAAGAGTGAGAGCAATTCCAAATGGTTCTGTCCAGGACAAAAATTCTATTTGCTTGGGAATGCAGAAGGTATGGTTTTCGTTGGACCAGAAGTTTTCAGCACACTTCTCACAAGCACTGGCATCTGGAAAAGACAAAACATCCTCGCTTAAAAGAAGATATCTGAACAGGAACCGCACTTAGTGGCATCTCTGTCAAGAGGCCCAAAGACATCGACATGACATATTGCCAAAATACCATGGCTCCATTCTTGTACATATTTATTATTTTCCATGGCTTTTGTAGAGGAGAAACTCCTAGGAGGTGGTACAAAACAACTATGGTTTGTACGTCCTTTAATCCTGTTCATTTACAAAAAAAAAAGGAAAGAAAGTATGTTCCATCCTCCTTCAGAAAAAAAGAAAATAAAAAGCAGGATGGAACTTTCCTAAGGGATTGTGTTTTGGCAGAAGAAGCGGGAGGAAAAGAATCAGTTGTGGCTAATGTCTCCTTCAGTTTAATTGAGTTCATTAGCTTTCCTCCTTGACTCAGAGATTACCTCATGATTCTTTAATATACACTGTAGCCCCCAGGAATTGTATGTGAAATTATGTTCAGAGTACAGAGCCAACTCTTAAACCCAAAGGCCAGTTAATCATCTTTAGCGCATTTCTGTTCTGTTGCTTTTCTCCCAAACCTGCACTGTTTCCAATTGCATTCACTTCTGGCACAAAATCCACTGCTAATCCGTAAATAAACTAACTGGATGGAGCAATGGAAGAGGTTAGTGATTCATTAACACATTGTAACTGTGTATCGTTATCAACGGTGACTTCCCAAAATGAATTCTGAGTCCATTTGGATAAATAGAGGAGGGGGCTGCTTTTTAAAAAAATCAGAGTTAGATCATACCTGTTTCATCACTGATCTCTCCATCTGTGCATTCAACGCATTCAAAGCAGCAGGTGGGCTCCCCCTCAATTATACCTTTCCTTGTACCTGGAAGGCAATCTCTGCTGCAGTTTGAGAATGGTACCTTAAGGAATAAAGACAGGCTTCATTAATATCTAGGTTGATTCTCCTGATTGGTGGTGAATCAACACCCTTCCAACCCTTTGAACATCAAGCGTGTGTAAAATCTGGATGGAGATCCACTGATAAGCTAAGCTGATAGGGAAGAAGAATACTGATGCTAAATCTCCCTAGAGCTAGTTGTCAAAACAAGGCCAATGGGGGTCTCTTCTATGCACAAGAAAAGAAACAGGTGAGAAGCAAAACTGGCACTCTTTGCTGAATCTCTCAGTGATCCAGAGAAGCAAGGATGCTACAATGCAGACCAGGACAGGTAATTAACCTATGCAATATTGTGAGTAGATAAATGGGTACCACTTTGGTGGGGAAAACCTAGCTGCATTCATGTGGGGGAGAGCAGAAAGCTGGTACTGGATCTGGCTGGATGTGAGACAAGACGAGGCAAGGTGACATGGGTGGAGGAGTCTGGAAAAGCCAGCAACCCAAGTGCCACTAGTTATCTGGTGAAAAGCTAGTTCATGCCCCGTGGTACAACAGGACGAGGTGCATAAGCACTGAACAGAATGAACTAGGCTGTCAGGACTGCATTGTTTGTCTAGCTGCATGTGTAGATTTCCCTCACATTATATGCCATACACTGCATAAAATAAACTCAACCTGAGACAAAAGGCTGGTGGGCATTATGTCTTGCTCACTTGGGCAAGTTAGTGAGTAGTGCCATAGCACCAAGAAGCAGGTGAAGCTGCTGCTTTCACTTGCCCACTTCTTTTGGAGCACAGAGAAGGAATTATGCTGGATAGCCCATCAGAATGGGCTCCGTTTCCTTCCCACTGAGGAGATGCACATTCTTCTCAGAAGTGGAAATAAGAGCCAGGAATCTCCTGCTCACAGCTTAAAAAGGGAGGGAGAAAGGTCACATAAGTAAGTGGGTTTGGGAGTGGAATATTCTAGCATGCACTGTAAGAAGTAGGGAACAAGATGGTGCATATATGCCTAGTTCTCCGCCATGTGACAAGCATCACCATCTGATAAATGTGTGAACCATGCTTTTGTCATGAGATGTTCTTTCTACAAATGTGAACTTAGCCTAAGGGTGTATGAGCCCACTATCAATGTTTAACACTGTCAACTAATTATTGCTGGCTGGGAATGAAAAAGGGCAACATAGAAAGGGCACCTAGTTGAGGAAGCTATTAACTCTACGGTAATCCTATAATTCCAGTTTGCAGGCAAGATCAGACCTGGAACTGTCCAAACAGCCACAAGATGGAGACAAAAGGAAGATCTGCTTACTTTTGAATTGGATTTTTTAAGGTCAGCCGTTCTGAATGAGCAACGCTATAAAAAAAGCTTTTCTTTAAGATACAACTGGTAGAAAAAAGAACAGAGACAAACAAAGGACACTTTAAAGGACAGTAAAATACTTCTCCATTTAAATTTTGTGCTAAATATTAGTTTTGACATCAGCAAGCTGAAGATGGCTGTTATACTAAAGCACACAGAAAAGCAAAATGACTTGACAGCTGTTTGACCACCAGAGGGGTGGGGGGCATGAGGGGGGGATCAGTGCAAAAGAGTAGAACTTGAAGGGCCCAGCGCAATGTGAAGGATCTCAGATTGCAAAAATCAGGCACCTTGAGAACAACTTGAGTACAACTGAGGTGATCATGAATGGCACATCTGAACTGAATAAGCTGTTTTGGATTTGAACCAGCCATTTTTGTTTTCATGAGATTACATTTAAGAAGAAAATATCCAGGAAATTCCACAGAAGCAAAGAAAGATTTTCACAATGCAAAGAAGCATTGAGAGTTTTTTTTTCAAAATAAGGCCAGGCTTCATTTGCACTGGAATATAGGTTCAGAGTGGCTGTGGAGAATGGCTTTTACACCTGCTGTTGTTTTTCCACCATAAAACAACATTATTTGACAAGTATCAAACAAAAACATTTTAATGTTTTATATACACACATATATATATATACACATACACACATTAAATGTTTTTGATACCTGTTGTATCATACACACACATACACACACCCCTAGCTTGATCTCAAGGGGGAAGGGAAGGGAAGGGAAGGGAAGGGAAGGAAAGGAAAGGAAAGGAAAGGAAAGGAAAGGAAAGGAAAGGAAAGGAAAGGAAAGAAGGAAGATATTCTTTCCTGAGGAGAGGGAAGATACTGTGGATACCCTTGGAAAATCTGAGAAATATCAGTTAAAATGCTGGGTGAGACTTACCTCTTTGGAAAATCCACTCCATAGGATCTTATTTTCATTGATAAATAACCTTTCTCCTTTTTTGGCATAAACATTATAGTGTCCAACCTCCTCAAATACAATGGAGCCATCTTCAGGGGACAGATGCCAATTGATAATTGAATAATTTCCTATTAGGCCTCCTGACTCATCAAAATCCACTTGCTCCCCCATATTATTAGTGAAGTTCAAGTGTCGCAGATGCTTCAGTACCTAAAAAAAAAAAAAAGACCCAGAGATGCTAAAAGTGATCACTGCTGTGAATGAGGCATCGCTGGAAGAGGGCTGCCTCACTGCCACCCTAAATAAAAACAATAAACTTCTTGAAATAAGGAGAAAATAGAATTAATCGAGATTTTTGCTTATAAAATACTCCTGTGTTGTTCCTATAACTGTAATCTTTTTTGGGGGGAAATTTGCATGACAACATCACTGCTTATTTATTAATTACTAGCCCAAGTCAATACAGAATAGATACAAATAAGAATGTCCCAAAGGTGCTTTTTTCAAGAGGCAACTGGATTTTCTTTTTTTTAAGACGTTTCGCTTCTCATCCAAGAAGCTTCTTCAGCTTTAACAGGATAGTGAGGAATGGAAAGATGTATATCCCTTGCAGACAGCTTGTACTTTGCATCCTTTTAGAGGGTTCTTCAACAGAGCTAAAGAAGCTTCTTGGATGAGAATCCAAACGTCTTCAAAGAAAAACCAGAAAGTCCAGTTGCCTCTTGAAAAAAAGCACCTTTGGGACAACCATGACCTGGATGACTGAGAATCTCCATAGACATTCAAATGAGGACAAAACAAGAAAAGACTCAGACAATAAAAACATTAAATACTTAAAAACACTAACCAAACAAATGCAAATAACACATTAACAAGTTCAGAAAATGATATTCCTATCTCTCATATGGCAATTGCTACTGAGCAGAATTTAGCAATCCACTTGATTATTTTTATAGGCAAAAAAGAAAAGTGTTTACCTAGCTGGACTAGTTCAGTGACTAATAGGGTTATACTCCACATAATAACTGCGGCTAGAATTGTCTTTGCACAAAATTGGAAACAGAACAACACCCCCACAAAGGGTATGGTGATGAAAAAAGGTGCTTGAATATGCAGAGATGGATAGACTAACAATGGAATTAAAAGATAAAGAAGAAATGGTATATTACATGATTTGGGATACATGGTACGAGTGGTTAGAGAATAGATGTAAAGACTATATATAAAGGTTATTCAAGAACGACAGGAAATATAGGTATATGTATTTGTGAAAAGGTAAAATATATATGTAAGAATATCGACATAAAAACAGTATAAAAGAGGAAAGGAAGAAAAATGAAAATACTAATGTGTAAATTTTGTGTGATACTGATACTGAAGCACTGTAAAGATTGGAAAATGTGATGTAAATGTTGGAAAATATTTTTTAAAAAATATGAGTGACTAATAAGGGCCCTGTTAGACCGAAGTAGCCTAATGATATGTAAGAGAGCACAATGAAATATGGGAAATTAACTATATTGCTGGTTTTGATAGAGAGAGCAAAGGTGATCTTGGGAGACTATTCTTCTCCAGAACGACAGATGATATAGCATTATATCTAGCTAACTAACCAATGTTTTCTTAAACAGAGCAGAGATGATATTAGTAAGTTAGTTGGCTACTTTCAAAGTTCTTCCATATAAACCAATCTTAAAGGAATAGGGAAATAAACGTTGATCCTTTTATAACTCAAGTGTTCAAAATACATTGTTTAATCTCTATGTTTGCTCCTCACATGTTTTTTGAAGGAAGAAATTGGCTACAAGGTCACAGTAAAATGCCTTCTTTCCAGCAAAAAAGTAAAGCTATTAGCAACAATTAAGGTGGTTGAAAAGTAAGTAACTTACAGACAGTACTTCAGTTAGCATTTTCTCATATGAGCCTCAACAGAGCAAAGACCACATTTCAAAAGCAAAAGGGCATATGATACGCATCAGGGGATATAGAGAACCACTGTAATATATTTAGTTTTTATTACTTCTAAAGATCTTTCTTCCCTATACATACAAAACTGTGTGCCGTAGAACAGAAAGCTCAGCATTTTGCCTTTCAATAATCTAATGGTGGCATGTATAAAATTATTGCCTCTGCAACTGACAAATCAGTTTATTGCAATTAATAGCTTTAGAAGCTTCAGCAGTGGTATCTTTTGTTTCTTTGATGTTGTCGATTATTGGAAGATGATTCAAAGACATTTAGAATCTTTAACCCACTCAATGCAGGTATTGTTTATCTTCTAATTATGATTTCAATTAGTGTACCTCTTGGTAAAGAGAATTATTTAAATTTGGGATAATATCTATTTTTTATTGGTGCAATAAACTCCTAGGTTTGCAGACAATGCCTCAAGCCATCTTGTGTCAAAAGATAAAATAACTGCATAGTCAGCATGTAACAGGATGGATATAGGTTTCTTTGCCAACAACAGAGGGTAAAGCTTGTTTTTTAAAAAAGCTTGAGTAATGGAATTAATACAGAAAAAAGTAGAACAAGTGTGTAATCTTGTTTAACTTCTTTTTGAGTTGATCAGACAAGCCTATGGTGGTGGAACACTAACCTGCATGAAGGTATTTTCATGTAACATAATAATTAAAGTAAAAAAGTGATTTATGGTCCAGGATGCTAATTTTGCTCACAGCCTTTCCCTAGGTAAAATACCATCTTTAAGTCAATAAAAGAGTCACATACAGTATCCTGAGACAGGTCAATATGAATGAACAAATTTACTTTATATCATTCTCATATAGCTTAGAATAACACCTATTTTGAATATGTCACATTGGATGCTGATTGATTTATTGTCCAATTCAAAGATTTGTTCATCACCTTTAAAGCTCTTTATGATGTAAAATTAAAGCACATCATCCAATACCAAGTCGGAACTGAGGTACTTATGGCTCCAACTTTGCTGACATTTGCAAGCAAGCCATACAGATCTATTCCATAATTTATATCATTAATTTTATTGGCATTTACAATGTTTTATTGGCATTTACAATTATTTATTATAATGTCATTGTAGAGTTGTTATTGTTTATATTGTTGTATCCTACTCAGATTCTGCTAGGATTTATGCAAGATATAAATAATGTTAAATAAATGAATGGGTTAATAAGTAAATGGCTAATTGATCTGAAATTAACTTAATAGCTTACCTCCTTTCTTAAAAATTGGGACAGTTATTGATCAACACCACTCCTCAGAATAGGAATGGAAAGGTTGATAGTGATAAAAGCCAAAATCAGAAATCAAGTCACCTACCCCTTCAGCTTTGTCATTCTTCACTCATTTAGGTATCTTGGAAATGAGAATAAGTAATAAATAGGTAGTTCAAATGAACTCAGTTGAGTAACAACTTCATTAAATACAACCCCAAAGTGCTCTGCCTAGACTTCTTATATGTATCCATTTGATGTATTCATAACTATGTTTATACTTATACCTGTTATCTTATAATCGCTTGACAAAATAAATAAATAAATAAAAAATTATGGCCTCCTTGTCCCAGAGGCACCCTTAGGAGAAGTTGAACCACAAGACACCAAAATTCAAAAGAGCTTTAATCTTTTTATAATTTGTACTAACTTCCTCCAATTAGTCGTTTGCACCTCCCTTTCTCTTCTTTTCAACACAGACTTCAATTGTTTTTTTCAAAGCCAATCCCCACGATCAAACTCCTTTCTTATTTCTAAGGTCTCTTCATTTAATTTGGCATTAGCTTCAACTCAAGCATGAAAATCAAACCATGTCTCAGAGTTAAATTTGGATTTGGAATTTTGACCATTAATTAACCCTTGCACCATCCTAGATTTATTGGGAAAGGATTAGTGCACAAGTCTGTTGCATTATGGAGATTAAAACACTGGAGACAACCACCCCCCCCATCAAACTCATTAGATATTTTATTAGGGGCTCCTATCCAAGGGAGTTTTACTGGGAAGTTATTTTCTGACCTGCAAATCAAAGTATTCACTGAGTAATTTTGCTGAAAGAAGAACAGAGATTAGTCAATATCAGGATAAATACGTCTTAAATTCAATTCTGTTTAATAGGCTTGAGAATACCAACATACAATTAATAATGCTGACATTTCCACTACTCTTAATTTGGCTCCCCTTTGATCAGTGCATTTAGAATAAAGCATTCAAATTTGGTAGCCATTTGGATCAAGCTCCAAGGCCCATAATTAACTTTATCCTGCTTCAAATAAGATAATATGAAGAGAATACATGTTATTTCATTGGAGATAAAAGATTTCCTGTATAAATCCAATCCAGCACTAAATCATAAACAAGGATTATTTCAGCATTTGGCTGCTTAAGTAACAAATTCAGCAGATTCCATCATTATAGTGATATATATGAATATCCAATATACATTCAGAAAAAAACCTGACCCAGTGGGATTTGTACATATAGTAAGTGCACTTTAACTTGGATGGCTCATTCCTGCTATTAATTGTTGCACACACACACACAGAGAGAGAGAGAGAGAGAGAGAGAAATGGAATTTCCTATTCTTGAAAGTGTGGTAGTAATCATCAGAGATGATAGGGAAAGCTTAGTAAAGATATTCATTTTGTGAATAGAGGTAAAATGGAAGATGAAATGAAATAAGTATATTCTCTATGATGACCTGATTCATTCTCAAAATCGCAGATTATCTTATTGCAAAACAGAGATGTGAGGAGGTGAAAGGTCGCCTTTGTTTTTACAATGACTTAATAGCTTTTGTTTGGACAAAAGCATTTGTGTCAGCCTTTGTTTAATAAAATTCTCAAAATGGCTCCCGGTAGTAATTAAAGCATTTTACAAAGCAGCATAAGACATCAGAGCAGTTGGACCAGAGAAAAAATGCTAAAAAATATCATTGGATTAAAGCCAGGTGGGAGAGGCTGCTTTAGTGAAAGAGTTTCTATGTGAAGCAGTGTAATACCCATAAACACCCATGTGCACATGGGAACTCCCAAATCTGCTGATTTGTTTCTTATTTTTTATTTCCAGGAACTAGCTTGCTCTCAAGTAAGATGGCCTGTCTAAGCTCTGTTTCCAATAATATTTGGGGATGATACACAGCATCTTGGAGTCCTACAAAAAATTGGGAGGAGCAGTGTAACCAATTACAGCTCTGGTTGAATGGATTATTTGAGAATGATCTCGCCTATCATGCTGATTTCCAAATTTTTCCAGGAACCCACTGCCCCCCCGAAGATTGTTAATAAATGTAATGCTGGTCAAGGATCCTTGGAAGGACAATTCACTGTCCGCATGACATCTTAGAAAAAGGCCATTCTTTACCTCACTTCAAATACCAGGAGAACATTGAGATGAATTAAGAGTAGCAAGAAGCCTTTTCTTTAGATACCTGGCTGAAATCCCAAGCTATTTAAGACTTGTGCTAGTAAGTAAACGCTAGACATTTGAATTATATTGAGAAACACTATCTGTGCATGACATTATTTGGGACTGATATTGTTAGTTCCATTTGGTTGGTCTCAACCAAAAACAGCCCAGCTACACTTCAGATTAATTGAAGATGCCTGGTGATAGCTATATGTGTAACACTCACAGTAGAGTAATCTGGATATAACAAACTCATTATAGGATTGTAAGAAAAAGAACACTGCAGTTTATGGTGCTTTACCAGGAAATTTGCTTTAAAATTTGAATTTCATTAAACTGATTTCATTTGGAGTTTAACTCCAGCGAAAAAATTACATTATGATAAAATTATATATGATCCAAAGCCTGTGACTCTTAAAATTAGAATTCCCTTATCAAACAATAATTGGAGCATTCCATTGCACTACTGTATAATTCTTATTCTTGTTTAACTTGCAGGAATGGAAATGAAGAGCAGAACGAAGCAAAAAGGGAGAACGTGGGTGTGTTGTTGTTTTTTTGCTATTTATGGCCTATGGAATAATAAAAGATGCCATCAACCCTGACTTAGTTAATAACTGATCTTCCACATTTTATCTTCTACTTACTATGAATGAAAATATTGAACGGATTTACCTGCTGTATTATTTCAAATATTTCCATGGGACCTAATAGCCAACAAAGCAATATGATCCAAGCTGTCTCAGTTTTACATACTAGAAGTTTAAATGAGTATCTTTCTGGGAAAGCCAGTTGAGCCTGTTTTCTATGAAGACCCAAGCCTGAATGAAAGGAATATTGGGACTTCCTTGCCTCATTCTCTGCTTATACAAATACACATCAAGGTTATATCACTTGTTTTGTATAAAAATAAAAATAATAAAACAAGAATCAGATAAGGAAAAATGAGGTTGCCGTCACTGTCACACTCTTTTGAATAAAATTATCTAGGAACGTGTTGATTACTCTCTCTATATATATTATTATAATTGGTTGCATTATTAATACTTATGGTTCATAACACAATCAGCCAAATGTTTGAACTGGATTTGGCATTTTTATCTGTCAAGTCCTTACTAAGGACCTGGGATGTTTTAGATTTCATATTACAGTACTGGCATCTTTTAATGCTTGTGCTAGCTGTTACTTTTAAACACGCTTCAATGCAAGCAACTTTATTATTTTTGTTCTAGACCTACAGTTATTCTTTGTTTCAATTATTCTTTAGCTACAGGGCTTTTTTCTTCCTAAGGAGAGAAGAGGGTGCTTTCCTGGTTTGTGAATGAAAATGAATCATGTGAGATGGCTTTCTCTACTACGAACTCCTGCTGGTTTGCCTCTTCAGTCTGGTAAAGCTTCAGTTTCTTTGCCCTGGGTAAATCTTTGCAGTTCTTTTAATTCTGCTTCTATGAACATTTTATTTTGCATTATAAATCAGTGCTGTTCTGCTAACCTATTATAAATGCCAGAATATTGTTTGCCTTCCTTTCATGTAGAGGATTAGAAAGGGAAGATGTCTTTTCTAATAGATTTCCTTCTACTTTCTTGTGTTAAAAAAAGATTACGGAGGCAAGAAAATGATGGCAGTTATGCTACAAACTTGAGATAGGCATTTTGTTCTACAGCCAAGATGAGGGCTGAAGAATGACTACACTCTTTCATGCCAACAAGGGTGAAACAAATGCTGCCTGGGTGTAGATCCTAAAGATGCGATGTAATCTGAGATTATATTTGTCCATTCTCTTTGAAGTTTCTTCTAGATCAGTAATACTGATTAAGTACAATTGTTAAAGGGCCAGGCAATGTTCAGAAATAGGAGTTCCTTGTAAAAATTGTGCTAAAAGAAAAATTCAGTATTATCTAATTATTTTTCTCATGCCAAGAAATTAATGGCTACAGATGCGGTGGGGGCCCCCCAAGGATGTTAATTTATTTTGGAGTTATCTTAGACAGGGTAAAAGAATTATACTTTGTTTCAATATGCTGAGTCTTGTTTTCTTGTATCATCATGAGTAAGGAGGACCAGGCTTTTAATGAAAGTGTAACAATGTTTTCCAAGAAGTAGGAAGAAAAGATGAATCTGGTGCTAGGGATGGATGAGCCCTAATCCCACCAGAAATTGTATTCTAACATGTAAATTGCAGCTCTCCCAATATAAAGAAGCAGCTGGAAAAAAAATGGGCACCTTTAAAAATTCTGCAGTGTGCTCTTTTTCTCTTTTATGTGTGTGTGTGTGTGTGTGTGTGTGTGTGTGATTTAATTAGCACGTTCTGAAACAAAAGCCCAACCTGTAATGTCAATTTTATTTACACGAATGTCTCCAGCCTCTACAGACAGTTGTAGGGAAGAAAAAAAACTTGAGTGGTTGAAGCCCAGTGACCTCTATCTACCTGCCCAGAAACTGATAGGGAACAAACATCTTGGAGTGTAGATAATGAATTTGCCTTTGGGAAAAATTACATTTTATATCTTCCCTTGCTGCTATTTTGTGAGTGTCCATTTCATGTTGTCAACATTCCAAATGGTCCAAATTGCCAATCCCTCTCTTGAACAGCAAAATGGGAATGAAGAAAGGAGAAGCCATGAAATTGTTTCCTTCATTACCTAATGCAACAGAAGTTAACATCCTTTGTCTTTGCATTAAGTGGCCCCAAAGTCCCTATTCTTTAGTATTATAAATGATTATGACCCTTTGCTGGCAGGACTGCCTTTCCAGAGAGTATGTATGTTCTGGTACCAGAAGTGGAACTAGATGAATCAGACAGGAAGTCACAAGATTAGACGCCCCCTTCTGGCTAAGCATCACTGCAATCAGCTAGCCTCCACAACTTGTTTTAAAAACAAAGTCCATGTTTTAAAAACAAGCCCATATCAGTAACCTAATATATTCATTTAATTGGCCCTGGTAACCTCTGCTCAGACTTCCCCGATATGAACTGGGCTTCTCTTAAATGTTCTGAAATGGATTCCTGGGTACTTATGTTTCTATCTTTAGTTACAAACATAGAGGACAGGCTCTTAACACAAAATAATTTGGGCTAATCATTGACAATCTGTAACCTATGAAAAGCTGCAAACGTCACAGCAATAAGGACAGAGAAGATTTTTTTTTAAAAAAAAATTAAAAATACATTATAAACAAAGGGAATTATTGTTATTAAATAGGAAGTTGTCCCAAAGAGTGATGGCTGTGCTTTGTCATGTGTCCTGATATAATCCTGGTCCATGAGATCCCCAGGTTTTTTTCTCAACAACGTTTTCCTCAAGCATAGCTTTTTTTTATTCTTTTCCATAGAAATGGGAGAGAACATGATTCAGTTGGGGAGGGAGTTATATGACTTTTGTGAATGATGGTCAGGAGTCGTTCCTTTAAGAAAAGCACCCTTAGCTGATTTACCCTGCCCCAAATTTCATAGCAATTCCTAAAAAATGTTTTCTTTTTCAGTCTTCCAAAATGTCTCCCCTTAATCTGCATACATCTCTTCTACTTCTATTTCTCATGTTAAAAAGCAAATCAACTTTTAGATACATTAATCTCTTTTTGGAATGGTGAAAATTTGTATTATAGGAAAGATGCTGGGGATACAATTTTCGCCTTGTCCCTCATTTCTAGCCTTCCTTTGTTGACTGGGATAATCTGAAAAGTATCTGTAATTCAAGAACACAGTGCCTACATTCAGTTCAATGGGAGGCATAAATAGTTAAAATACTTCTTCAGATTTTCTCCATCAAAACAGGACTGCTGAGGCTGAAGATGACTGTAGTAAGCCAGGATGTGTGGACACAAACTTATTTATTTATTTAATTTTGTCAAGCAATTATAAGATAATAGGTATAAGTATAAACATAGTTATGAATACATGAAATGGATACGAATAAGAAAAAAAAGAAATAATAGGACAGGAAGGGTAGGCACGTTAGTGCACTTATGCACGCCCCCTACAGACCTCTTAGGAAAGGGGTGAGGTCAATAGTAGACAGTCTAAGATTAAAGTTTTTGGGGTTTGGGGAAGAAACCACAGAGTCAGGTAAAGTATTCCAGACATTGACCACTCTGTTGCTGAAGTCACATTTCCTGCAATCAAGTTTGGCGTGGTTTACCTTCCATAGATGTATATTTTAAGTTGCTGTAGCTTATATGACTGGAGTCCTATGCACACTTACTTAAGATTGGTCACCATTAATCTCAGTGGCAATGACAAAATCATAGGGATGGAAAATAACTTAAATATCTTCTAGCGCAACCCCCTGCCCAAGGCCGGAGTTCTTATACCATCCCAGACAAATGGTTGTCCAATGATTCTTGAAAACCTCCATTAATGGAGCCTCCACAACTCCAGGAAGCAAGCTGCTCCACTGCTTAATAGTTTCCACTGTCAAGAAATTCCTCCTTATTTCCAGGTTTGATTTTCCCTCTGATGAGCTTCCACCCATTGCTTCTTATCCTACCCTCTGGTGCTATGGAGAACAAATCAGTCTCCTCTTCCTTCTGACAGCCCTTTAAGTATTGGAAGACAGCTATTATATCACCCCTCAGCCTTCTATTTGTAAGGTTAAACATATTTAATTCCCTTCGCTGTTCATTGTACTATTTAGCTTCAAGTCTTCTAATCATCTTCATTGCTCTTCTCCACTCTTTCTAGGGTTCCACAATCTTTTTTGTATCATGGTGATCAGAGCTGGCTAGAACCACTTACTCACTTCTGTGTAAATGTGTAGGAGACCAGTCTCTGACTGAATTAACCACCTATTAGGCCAAATAATATACAGTACAATCTAACATTTTTGTGCAGTTTAAATGACTGAGAGCCTTTCTACTCTTATATTAAAGCAGGATGGCACAAAATCATTTGACAACATATATTTTCTGCAGTGTACCTATGTCATTTTCTTGTCCCCAACCCATGAGACATGTTTAAGACATCTGCAGACGTATCAGTGTTTAAAGTATTCCTCTAGTCTGTTACCTTGTCAAGTTTGATCTTGGATTGATTTTACTGTAATTTCTTTGATTATTGTGAGCTAGCCAGGGTCATTGAAAGTCAGGCAGCGTGCAAGTTTAATAGATGATGATGATTTAGCATTTGTCCTCTTAATTTAATGTAAAAAAATGCTAAGCTATTGTGAGAGTATATTCTCACACTGATAAAGAGGCAAATAGTCATTGGGTAAATCACATCAAAGTACTGGTTAACTTGCCTTCTCCCCACTGACACTGAAGAGCAAGAGAAAGGAAAATAAGAACTTAAACTGCTTTGAATTAGTTATAAATAAAACTTACATCTGAAAGCCAGAGTATTTGTCAGGATTCTTTTTTATTTTATTTTATTTATTTATTTATTAAATTTATATTGCCGTCTATTCGCTTATGGCGGCTCAAGGTGGCTTACAAAATATAAAAAACACATTTAAAACCATAAAACTAATTAGAACATCAAATAAATTAATATAATAATAAAATCATAATAAAATCATCCTCCGCCCTGGCAACAGCAGATCACACGAGCTATTTAAAGGGCTCCATCCTGCTCTGGGTTTCCCAGGCCTGCTGGCAGAACCAGGTCTTCAGCCCCTTCCGGAAGAGTATTAGAAGGGGCTGTTCTAATCTCTGGGGGAATGATGTTCCAGAGAGAGGGAGCCACCACGGAGAAGGCCCTTATTCTGGGTCCCACCAGGTGTATCTCCCTCAGGGATGGAACCCACAGCATTCCCTGCCTCCCCACTCTGATGGGTTAGGTAGATGTGACCGGCAAGAGACAGTCCCTCAAATAACCTGGTCCCAAGCCACAAAGGGCTTTAAAGGTGACAACCAGCACCTTGAATTGTACCCGGAAACAAATCAGCAGCCAATGCACCTCCGCAGGAGAGGTAATACATATGCACACCGGGGTCTGCACAAAACCATGCAGGCTGGTGCATTTTACACCAACTGGAGGTTCCGAATGTCCTTCAAGGGCAGCCCCATGTAGAGCGTGTTGCAATAGT